>NW_020956247.1:0-16264 GCF_003031625.1 Empidonax traillii
CCTTGCTCTGGAAGACCTGGACAACACCCTGGAAACAGTGACTATCAAAAATTGAGACCAAACCAATGTGCCATTTGTAAACAAAGTGGACACTGGAAAAGAGAATGTCCCCAAAATAGATGAAAACCTACTTTGGTAGCAGAATTAGACCAGGACTAAGGGGGACCGGGGGGTTTGCACTCCAGAGACCCCCTGGTTAAAATGGAACTGGGTAAAGACAAACAAAAAAGAGAGTTTTTGGTAGATACTGGAGCAAGATTTTCTGTGTTAAATCAAGAACTAAATTTTATAGATAATGTATCTTTGAATGTTGTCAGGGCCACTGGTCAAATTGAGGCTGTGTCTTTTATGAAACCTTTAAGTTTTAAATAAGGTAAGGCTTTAGGTACACAGAAGTTCCTTTATATGCCTCACACACCTAAATCACTTTTGGGATGGGATTCACTAGAAAAATTGAATGTAGACACCAGTCGCCGATCCCAGCTCACCTGGACTTTATTACCTCAGGGATTCAGAAATAGCCCTACAATCTTTGGGAACCAGCTTGCAAAAGGTCTTGAAGAATGGACTGCACCATCAGACAGCGGAGTCCTCCTGCAGTATGTGGATGATTTGTTAATTGCAACCAGGACCCAGGACGAATGTGGAGAATGGACTGTAAGCTTATTAAACTTTCTGGGATCAAAAGAATACAAGGTATCCAAAAATAAAGGCCAAATTGTCAAGAAGGAAGTCACCTATTTAGGATATGAAATCTCAGGAGGACAACTTCGACTATGATCAGAGAGGAAAGAAGCCATCTGTAAAATAACCTTTGCCCCAGACTCCAAAGGAGCTTTGCACATTTTTGGGAATGACTGGCTGATGTAGGCTTTGGATCTACAAATATGGACTGATTGTCAAACTCCTATACCAAATTCTACAAGACGGGATTAAACAATTAGCGTGGACTGGGGAAGCTAGGCAAGCTTTCCATCAACTTAAGAAGGAACTGATGCAAACACCTGCACTGGGCCTTCCAGATGTGACTAAACCTTTTTTGCTTTTTTCACACAAAAGGCAAGGGATTGCATTGGGAGTTCTAGCCCAACAGGTGAGACCATATTGATGAGCAGTGGCATACTTCTCTAAGTAATTAGATGAAGTAAGCAAAGGATGGCCAGGGTGTTTGAGAGTGGTAGCAGCAGTAGGGCTGAACATACAAGAAGCATGAAAGTTCACAATGGGACAGAAAATGACTGTTCTCGTGTCACATGTGGTTTCAGCAGTGCTAGAACAGAAAGGGAGTCACTGACTCTCGCCCTCCAGGTTTCTCAAATACCAAACCATCCTAGTAGAACTAGATAGTCAACCCAGCAACATTTCTATCAAGTTCAATGACTACAGGGGAACCAGTGCATCATAGTTGCATTGAAACAATTGAAACAACATATTCCAGCTGACTGGACTTAAAATATATACACCATTGCCTGAGGCAGAAACGTGGTTTACTGACAGAAGCAGCTGTGTGAAAAACGGAACCCGCAAAGTTGGATATGCAATAACAACCACAGATCACACCACTGAAGTGCAGGCACTCTCTGCTGACACTTCTGCACAAAAGGCAGAGATAATTGCACTCACCAGAGCATTGCAATTAGGAAAGGGAAAAGACATTAATATTTGGACAGACTCAAAATATGCCTTTGGGGTAGTTCATGCTCACGGAGCAGTGTGGAAAGAAAGAGGGCTGCTCGCATCACAAGGAAAACAGATAAAGCACGTAGAAGAAATCCCAAAGCTACTTGAAGCTGCCCAATTACCAAGAAAGCTTGCCATTATGCATTGCAGAGGACATCAGAAAGGTAATACAGATCAGGGAAAAGGCAGTCGATTGGCAGATCGAGAGGCGAAAAAGGCAGCAGAAAACAGCCAGGTAGGACTTGTCTCCCTAGTCCCTGATGGCAAAATCATAGAGGTAAGCTCTAATATATCATATTCAAATGAAGATTTAAAATTGATAAAAGTTCAGTAAGCTCATCTCAGAGGTAACATATGCCAGTTAAAAACAGGACAAGTAGTAATACCTGAAAGAATACTATGGAAAGTTGTACAGGCAGAACATGAAAAAACCCATTGGGGGGCAGATGTGCTGCATAAATACCTAAGGAAACAAATTATAGAACGAAATTTATACACTACAATAATCCAGGTCACTAAACATAGCAAGACTTGCCTCCATAATAATCCTCACACAACCAATAAAATAGAGATAGGGACAACTGGCAAGGGTAACCTCCCAGGGCAAAACTGGCAGATAGATTTCTCAGAGCTGCCTAGGAAATGAGGTTACAGATACCTATTGGTCTTAACAGATACTTTCTCAAATTGACCAGAGGCTTTCCCAACCCTAAGTAATAAGGCTCCAGAAGTTGTCAAGGTACTACTTAATGAAATTATCCCCAGGTTTGGAGTACCTGACATCATCTCCCCAGACCAAGGTCAACATTTTGTAGCTAGTACTATACTAATGATTAACAGTATTCTGCAAGTTGATTGGCAGTTACACACTCCATATCGACCACAGACAAGTGGTCAGGTGGAGAAAATGAATCATTTGATAAAACAACAATTGGCAAATATCTGTCAAGAAGTGAATCTGCATTGGTACCAAGCCTTACCTCTAGCCTTATTGCAAATAAGGGTAATACCTAAGACTAAAGAAGGGCTAAGCCCTTTTGAAATGTTTTGCGGGAGACCCTATGGGAATTATTATCAAGGAGAAGACCTCACACAAGGTGGGGAAGGATATATACTGGAATATCTGATCTCATTGAGTAAACAATTGTCAGAAATTAACAAACAAGTAATGAGTACTCACTCAAGGGGAATAGACCAGCCCTTACATAACATTTCCCCTGGAGAGTGGGTGTATGTTAAAACTTTTCCAGGCCAATCACTAGATGAGAAGTGGAAAGGACCATACCAAGCGCTTCTGACAACCTTCACAGCAATTAAAATCAAAGAATGACCCACCTGGATTGACTATTCATGAGTGAAGAAGTCACCTAAAGAAACATGGACATCAGAACTTGTAGGACCAACAACCTTCAAGTTTACTAGACATGAGCCATTGGAACCCTGATAAGTATAATAAATCTGTCTCCAGCCATTACCTTAGACTGGCCATGGTCTCAGGCTTATATTGAATATTCTGGTATGTCTGGAAGAGACATTTCTAATTAAAACCTGGCCACTGTGGTCATGAACAAAAATAAACCATATTTAGAACTTGATTGGGAGTAAAGGAATGGGCTTAGTATCTTAGCTGGAATAATTGGGGAAATACAAATAGGATGTAGAGGAATTAATATACCTGACCATGAGAAACAAATATCCCAGACCCAAATCACTGTAAGAGAACCCATAGAATATAACAAGGGAAAACTGATTGGTCAGTCTGTCTGTGCGTCTGATCAGTGCTGGCACAACTTTACATTGGTCAAACCAGTTTCCATAGTATGTCTTTGGGCTACTTTGAAAGGAGACAAGGCATTATCAAAGAAATTTTTAATAGATACCACAACAACAGTATTTACTTCAACAACACAGACTTCTGCTAAACTGACTCCTTCCTCATATGCACCCTCAGAATGTACAGAAAAAAGTCATAATCTGTCCCTTGTAGGACCTTATGTAATTAGACAGTCTAATGAGCAGAAGTTACTCCTGGACCCTACATATTCACTAAAAAAGGTCCAAGAAAAAATCAAAACAAACATATCCTCTATAAAAGGGGATTGTCAACCCTTCATTCTCTAAAGTCTCAAAGGATGGAGTGCTTGGTTAAGAACTAGATCCCACCATGAAAGAACATGAAAAGATCTAACAGGATGGTTTGTATCAGGACTAGGTGTATTAAATTCAATAGATCAGGAAATATTAATTAATAAACTCAACACTTACGATGGATGGGTTGGAGGGGGAACCTTCAGGTTCTGGGTTTTAGGCCATTCCCTGGAGGTAAATGCTCTTCCACCCTGCCCCCCAGCACGTGGCCCTGCGAACCCGTAAGAAGCTCACACAGACCACCGCAGAGGGACAGACGAAAGAGGATGTTTATTGTGGGGATGGGGGTTTATAAGGCTTTTAGGGGGGTTAAAAAAGAACCAATTACAGGCTCAGGGTCTTACAGAAAAACCAATCAGGTAAAAAGTTAATAGCCAATAGGAAAGGGTTAACAAAGGCCAATGAGACAACCTCAGGATATCTTCCCAGGACATTCCTGCATGGGAGATAAGAGTTCTTTGCAGAGCGTGTCAGGAAGAAGGAGCAGTGACTTTGCAGGAATGCAAAAAGCCATTTTAAGATATGTTTAAACAACATTAAAAACTTCAGTTTCTATAACATTTGGGCTGTTTTCTTCTTTTTCTTCACCAGTCCATCTTTGACAGGACTTTTTCCATCCTACATATGGTAAATCCATTGCCACAAGCACTGTAACCTCTGATTTAGGAAAACTGGAGGTGCCACTAAGATTATCATTAATGACTATAACTGAAACACAGTCTCGTACTATAGACTTGATGATCTTGTAAACTAAACACGCATCTGAAGATTTTCAGGTTGTGACTAATGTTTTTGGATGTTTACAAGAAAATGTCTCAAAAACAATGCAGTATATCCAAACCCAGCAATGGATACAATTCATAGTTGCAGGAGTTATAAGAGAAGGAACATCAGGAATTTTACCTCAAGAAATAAGAGAGATCATATCCAGAAATGACACCAAAACCAAATTTGAGAAAGAACATCAGGCATGGTGGCAATAAATAAACTTCACATATAAACCAGGAGCAGATAGAGGCATATGTTATTATCATCTGTGAGGCAAAAGAACAGACTATATTTCCTGTCTTAGCATTAGGAACAATACACTGGGACATAGTAATTAGACCCATGGGACATAATGTCTGGGGAAGCTATGACAGGGACACAGTGCCATGGTTTTGTTTGTTCTGGGGAACTAAGCAGGAATTTTTCCCTTCCCCCTGCTCATGGTGTGAAAGGGATGTTGAACAGGCAGGTTGGTTGTGGCTTGGGCCATTAACTAACACAAAAGAAGTGGCTGGTAAAACCACATTCTGAGTTGATGGCCCTCAAGATCTTATCTGTGGGGAGGGGTGAGGAGTTCTTTTTTTTATTAATATTATTTTTCCTCCTCTCCGGGGAAACAGGGGAGGAGTTTGTTGCTGCCTGATCTGGAATGAGGTCCAGGTGGCAGGAGCTCGGAGGAGGCTTTGCTCTAAACCTGGCTTCCAGATGGGAATTTTGCTTGGATTTTCATCGGCAAGGAACTGTTCGTGAGGCCTTTCCTTCTCCATTTTTTTGGCAGCAGTTCTTGTGCACATCAAAGGAGAGGGGAAAGCCACACCATATGACTCAACCAGCAGGACAGAGTTCCCCTTGGGAAGGACCTTTTTCTTTCTTTCCCTCCTGTCTCCCTTTTCCTGGTGAGAGGGAGGGAAGATCTTCATTGTTGGCCTCTCCAGCATACCCCCCAGGGCCCCGGCCAGGTGGCCACCACCAGTGATCCAACAGCGCCCCCTGCTGACTGATTCCTAGCATTGCAGGTTCTGCATCTTTAGTGATCAAACAGCTCCCCTTGCTGACTGTGGTTAGAATTGCACCAAAGGGTACAAACTGAACTGTTTACTTTGTTTGTTTGTTCGTTCGTTTTGAAGAGAATTATTTTTGGGTATAGGAGTACTGTTTGGTTGTTTCAGTTGTGTTCCTTTGTTGTTCTGCCAATACACAGATATCTTTTAGTAAAGAGCTGTTATTTTTTTCCTTTTTCCACATTTTTCTCAATGGAACCTTTTAATTTCGGACTTACAATTGCTTAGAGGGAGTAGTTTGGGTCTTCCTCATAACTCATACTCAGCAAAACACTTGTGTCTCATTTAAACTGAGACACATAGGGAGATGGCAAACTGTCAACACAGAAGCCTGTATACCCAGAGAACAACTACGATATATATGTTAAAATGCTATAACAGAGAAGGAGGATTTATGTTTCGATACGGAAGATAGTGTGTGTACCTTCGAAATGTTCCCAAATACACAGGCACAGTCCCATGTATACTATGTAAGCAAAGGATGTGCATGCATCATGACACCTTGCACAAGTATAATTATTGATGACTGTGAAGAATTAACTAATGGTACTAACTTCTGTGTTTGCAATTTTGCTAAAATAATAGGATGTGACTTTAGTTACACTGGTTCTATGACCACCATGCAATTGATCTTGGATAAATATATGTTATATCATGAAGTGCCTAAACTACAAATAGGCATGGACATTAATATCCTCCAGAAAATGCTCTATCATCCTGATGTTGAACAAATGAGGGAAAAGGTAAATGCTGCTTCATGTCGCATGCTGTGGCAAGTGAAACAAGACACCACAGAGATTAAAAACATCATTACAGAAGTGGCAAAGACTGGAGAACATCATTGGTGGAGCATATTTCTGGAAATAACCAATAAACAATCACCCACTGCAACCCAGCTGTTTAACTTCCTGGTCCACCCTGTCTTGGTCTTGATGCTGGCAGCTTTCTTTCTTACAATCATCAATCTATGGATGTGGTGGAGGATTAAGACCATAGCGCATAAAGTACATGTGCTCTGGACTGTACAAAGGGGGATGCAAAAGAATTTGCATTAGTTAAAAGAAAAGGGGGGAATTGAAATAAATACAAGATAAAACACAATAAAAATTTAGCTATGTTAGTAAAATTTAGCCATGTTAAGTGTGACTGTGCAAATTTGTAACTGCTTGAAAGAAGATTGCTGCAATTAAGAAAGAAGATTGTGGGCAATTAAGATAAAGCTAGCTTATGCCAACAAAAGAGACTGTCAGGGAAAACAGGAAAGACTTCTAGCATGTATCATCTCAAGGGAAACAGAAGAGGGATGGAGGAAACCTAAGCTCTTTGAAATGATAAAACTTTATGTAACTCATCATCATCATCATCATCATGGCTAGGCTTTGCAAATGAAGATTTGAGAAGGGCTCTACCCACGTTTGCTACAAGCGTGCTGATGGTCAAAAAGGCCAATGCGAGATAGACAAGTCCGGTTGCAGAAGGTACAGCAGAAAGACTCCCCAGGTGATATCGATGAGACGCAATTCTTTCTGCATTGTCTTTTCTCCTCGAGAGTGATCCTGAATGTGTTCTCAAAAGAAGCAGTAGCGTTATAGATGGTGTGTCTCCAGGCCTCCTGATTGGAGGTCAGAGTACACCAATGGTGGGGATCAATATGGCCAAGGCTGAGGGATTGTTTCAGGCAGTCCTTGTATCTCCTCTTCGGGGCTCCTCTCTTGCGGCAGCCAGTGGCAAGTTCCCCATAGAGTACAATCTTAGGGAGGCAGTAGTCCTGCATCCTGGAGACGTGCCCTGCCCAATGCAGCTGAGTTCTCAGCAGCATGGCCTCAATGCTCGTGACTGCTGCCTGTTCAAGGACAGACATGTTGGTCACATAGTCCAGTGGATGTTTAGGATTGTACGGAGGCAGCGTTGATGGAAGCGTTCTAAGAGACGCAAGTGGTGCCAGTAAATGACCCATGATTCAGACCCATATAAAAGAATAGACAGTACAATGACTCTGTAAATGCTGATCTTAGTACTTTTCTTCAGGTGTTTGTTTTGCCACACTCTTTTATGGAGTTTACCAAAAGCTCTGTATGCCTTTGCTAACCTGTTGTCTATTTCTGCATCAATCTTACCGTCCGAGGAGATGATGCTTCCCAGGTAATTAAACTGCTGGACTGATTTGAGCTCTGTTTCACCAATGGTGATATGGGGATGATGGGAGACTTCCTGAGGTGCAGGCTGATAGAAAACTTCTGTCTTCTTCAAGCTTACTTCCAGTCCAAAAAGCACAGCAGCCTCTGCAAAGCAGGATGTTAAACGTTGCACAGTTACTTCTGTGTACTACTCTATAGTAATAAGAATAGGAGTTAGACAACCAAATGTCTATTTAGATAAGGCAGACTTTGTAAAGAGTGTATATGATAGATAATTTTGAAACTCACTCCTTCAAATGTATAAAAAGCTGTTGTGTTTCTTTACTCGGTGGAATGCACGGGAGAAGGGGGGGGGGGGTAAAAACCCCTGCATCTCCCTGGCCGTAATAAAAGTGTGCTTTACATATCGTTTAAGGATTTCTTTGAATCACTCCTACACACTGGTTTCCCGCAGATGCAGTGGACCTGTTGCCACCTGAGCCCAACAGCTCCCCCCTGCCGGCCTTGAATGAGTCATTGCAGCCTTTGCTTCACCAGACCCCACTAGCGCCCTCTGCTTGGTGTGGTTATAACTTTGCCGAAAGGGAAAGTAGTACTTAACTGTTTGAAAGTTTCAGTTACAGTGTTGTTGTTTGTTCTGTTTTTGTTCTATATATTTTTAGTAAAGAACTGTCATTCCTTTTTCCACATTTTTGCCTGAAAGCCTCTTAATTTCAAAGTTATAATAACTCAGAGGGAGAGGTCTTCTTTCTATTCCAGGAAGGTTTCCACCTTCTTTGGCAGTCATTTAAACCAAGACAGAGAGGAATGTCAAAGATAACAAAAGATTTTTTTTCTTTTCAAAGGCAGAAGACAAAGATGGTGTTTTAAGTCAAAAGTGTACCCATTCCCTACCATGCCACCCATCATTACCAAGTGTAGGCTGTAACTTGGGGTTTGGTTTTATTCAGAAAGGTCATACAAAAGCCAGCTAAGTCTTTCTCCTCTTGATTTGGCTGTTCCTGCTGCAGTGCCTGTCCAAAGACCACTCAGCCCAAACAGAGACCCTCTCTTGCTTTGTAAAGCACCACACCTTCCTCCTGTCAGCCCAAGGGTGGTAATTAGCCAACTGCAACAGTGAGTCAGTAACCTCCACATGCATTTTTCACTGTCATAACTTAGTAACAAAGTTTAGGGTTGCTTGTAAAGTGTAGAAAAATGATTCAGCATACCTGATACTGGTTCTTGCTTTGGAAGGACAGGTGAACATGAAACTCATTAAAATGTAACAGTTCATGTGAATGTTCTTTCAGAAAAAACTTTTTTCTTTATTTCTGCATTTATAATTGTTCTGGTTCTGGCTGGGACAGGGTTAATTTTTGCAGTAGCCAGGAGAAGGCATGGCTAGGACACAGAGATCTACCAGCTCACATCATTGCCGCGGGTAAGGGAAAGGGACTCTCTTCTGGGGAGAAGGGGTTCCTTCCAGTCAAGAAAATGTGGTGGAGGGAACCATGGGGGGTGGAGGCAAGGGAGATGTTCATGTGAATGGTTTCTTATACTCTTTGTCATTAATATTGTTGCTATTACTGTTCATTTTCTTATCTCATTGCTGTTTCCAGTAAATTGTTCTTATCTCAACCTGTGATCTTTACCTTTTGTGTCTCCAATTAGATGAGGGAGGGGGAGGGTGTGTGGTTTTTATGGGAGTACTAAATTGGAGAATAACATTCCTAAACCATGACAATAATTTCACATTCTCTTTTTAGTGTTACAGAGCTAGAGTTTGTCTAAAACAGGAGAGAAGGGCATCAAATTGTCTTCCACAAAGCACCCAGATTATTGTGGTTTTTTTTTTCAAATGTTAATTTCAGTTGAAATAAATTTTATTTACTGCCTGCAAGTTTCACTGCTCATTGGATCTGGACATAAAATTTGTTATGTCATGTCCATAAGACAATAACTGTAATGGGATCATGCCATGATGGCATGAAAGGTAGCTTTTGATAAAAAAAATGTGATACAATCTTGTGTGAAATATGTGGTTTTCATTTCAAGTATAATCTAAATAAATGGTTTGTTTTGAGATATAGGGGTCTTTACAAAGAACTGTAAGGATATAGTTCTCACTTGCCTGAAGTAGTCAGTCATCTTTTCAATGGATGGGTTTTTGTATAAATAGGAGTAAGATGTCTATTATTAGGAAATTAGGTCTACATACAATTGATCTTTTTTTTAATGTTGATCTGTGTTTATCACTAGTGAAATACATAAAAACAGGTGGTACCTAAATTTGTAAATATATCTGGACTTTTTTTTTTTTTTGGATTAGCACAAGACTGATTATTTTTCAACTATGTCTTCTCTTTCTTTATTTTTAAGGTCACCAAGTTATCCTCCACCTGGCCGTGGTAAAAATAAATCAAAACTGAAGTCAGAACAGGATAGGATCTCCAAAACTCACAAGCTACTGAGAAGGACTTACTCTAGAACAGTTAAGGCAGAGGATGTGTGTGCCACAAAATCTCACAGAACCTTTGGCTGCTTGTTGTTGAGTGATGCTAGGGCAGAACAGACAATAGCTATTAAATCACACAAACTGTTGAACCGTTCTTGCTCTTCAGTTGTCAGGCAGGAGGAGTGCATTGCTTTAAAGTCACATATGCTATTAAGTAGGTCATGTTCTGGGAACCCTCAATGTGAACACAACAGCACTTTGAAGTCCCATAAATTTTTAAGCAGTTCCCACTCCAGTAATCTTAGAATGAAAGAATTGGATGGATTGAAGAACCACAAATTACTCAGCAAGACTTACTCTAATGCCCCTAAATCATCCAAAATGAAGCCTTTGAAAGAGTTCACCACAGCAGAGGGCAGGAGTCTCTCTCTTACCTCAGGGCTTATTGGGATATTAACATCATCTTCATCATCTCCTTCACAAATTGTTGTGCGTAACAATTTTTTTAGTCTGCTCATTTTCCTCCAGTTATTTTCCAAATGTACTATTATGCTTATTAAGCAAAGACACTAGTGTTTAGGACATATTTCAGTGAATATATTGGATATATTAAATATATTGGAAGACAAGAGCAATGGAGTCAGTTTTTTAAGGAGGATTTAAGCAACTGTGCATGCACATATATTTAAGTTAGAATTTGCTTAGGTCAAGACAGAGATCTTACATCTCACATTGGATACAGCTCAACAATATTGCTGGCAATAGGAAAAGTTCAATGAACCACTTCCTTCCCTGCCTCCTTTCTTGCTGCAGGGAGAGTGTAAGCTTCTGTGCTGCAAAATTGGCTTGATCACACAGGTCTTTTCTCATTTCCCTGTTTGCTTTGTGGGGAAAGGAACTGTCCATTGGCTTGTTCGGGTGCCAAGTCACCTCTCCTTCTGGTATTTTCAGCTGTGATCATCATCATACTGGACTTAGAGAAATGAAAGAAAATAAGACTATAAACAAAAACAAAACCCCAAAAAGCTGTAAATAGAGATGACTGATATAAATATCAGCCCAGAGGGAATTTTGTACATTAGTGACTCCTATAACAAAAGATCCTTCTAATTAAATTGTTGTACATTGAAATAAAAATGCAGAAAGAATCTGAGTGGGATCTGAGCACAGAGGTCTGTTAGCGTGGTGCTCACTGAAGTGGGATCTTAGCAAATATTTAAATGAAAAATATTTTCAGCTGTTCTGAGAGTTATATTAATCACTCAAGCCTAAGCATATAGCCCATCTGAACAGACAATACACAGTTAAAATTTAAAGGAAGTTACCAAATTCCAGTTGATTAGAATGGAGTGAAGGCCCTGGTGTTTCCATTTGAGATTAAAAGTTTTGGGATGCTGAGATACAAAACTCATACATCAGATTTAGGAACGAAAAAGAAATGTTGAAAATCTACCCCACACTCACCAAACAGTAAAAGGTTTGATGATTTGAAATGGTTGGTTTATGCAAATGACAGATCTTTTTAGATGCAAATATTGTTTAACATATTGGCATGCAAAAAAATTCCTTATAATTAGTTTACCAACACTGAAGTTCCCTGAACATTTTCCTTGCAGCAAAATTATGGTGCAAAATGCATTTTGGTACAAGACCGTGGCTTTCTTGTGCAGGTAGGATGTCATATCTTATCTATTTATGAAACACTGTGGAGCATGAACTTAATTATTTTTAAGCAGATATTGTTTTTCTCATTTTCATTGTTCCCAGACAATTGAATTTGCTGAGCAGCGGATACCGGTATTGAATGAATACTGTGTAGTCTGTGATGAACCCCATGTGTTCCAGAATGGCCCTATGTTGAGGGTAAGTGGTATGCTTGTTGGGATAAACAATTCAGGCGGGGTATGTAAATAGGCTGCTAATAGGATTTGCAAGAGCATCTACATATTCAATTAACACCATTTTAAGTCATGGTTAAACCTCTTTAATTTTGAAAACCATCTTAGGTGATTTTTTGCCTCTTCAAGCTCACATGTACTTTTTAAACCCATGTTTTTTCTGACAGATTTATGACCAACCAAGTCCTTATTAGAAGCATATAGAAAAGGCACCAGTTCCTTGTAGTTCATCTTTGAATGCACTGCTATGCATATTACCTGTGACAGGATAATGTAAATTGAATAATCTGTGAAATTTGGATAATAAAATAATTTAAATCATTGGGGTTTATCTGTCGTTCATAGGACAAAGCAAACAGTAGGATTTATTCCAGTTCACATGATGAACTATTAAGAGAAAACAGAATGGAAAGTCATCTGCTCTAAATTAAAAAATCATAATTCTTCTTGATTTCCCACCTCAGAGATCAAAATCCCTCAGAATGACTTTTCTCTGTCTTCAGTTTAAAAAGAGGTCAGTTTAGCCATCTGTTTGAGAGTTTGTCAGTCCTTCAAAACAGAGGAAAGTGCAAACATGTTTGTCACTAATTACATGTTCATCGGTGCCTTTGCAAGCAGCATAACCTAGCAAACTATGCAAAAATGAAAAGGTGTCCTTATATAACCCAGAAAGAAGGAGACAGCAGGAAGAAATCTAGCATGCTCTGTGTATGTTTGAATGACTCAATAAGCAATATAGAGCCACTAAAGAGTTTGCAGTTCTGCAGAAGGAGAGAAAGGATCTCAGTCTGAGTAGAGCATGAGTTTGCCAAAGAATCTTAAGGAAATTTATGCTTCATTATGCTGAGAGTTCTGGCAGAGGAAGCCTAAAGTAGTCAATTTTAGGGTTTATTTACATGCTCCAGATGCACACACAGACACACATACATACATATATATGATGCATGTAAAGGGAATAAAGGATGACCCTACTGAAAGAGCATTTTATGTTTAATACTGCTGCAACAGCAGATTTTAGAAATACAGCACTTTATTAAGCAGAATGCAGGGGGCTTTCACTTAAGGTAAGGCTATATGCGATCTAGCCTTGTGTCACTTAATGGATCCCATATGCAGTATTCCTAGACTTCATAAAGAGCTGTAGAGTGTTAATGGTTTTGATACCACAGTAACTTAATCAGATTTCATAATGATCAGAACCTTGTTACAGTCTGCCTATATTTTTAGATTCTGTGTCTTAATCCCATTTTCTACAGACATCCATATCTCAAAGGCATTATTTAGATAGGCTTTATCTGTAGTTGGTTGCATCACAAGACATGCCACAGACTAAACAGTTCTAGATGGTTCAACAGTCTCTCCCTTTAACGAATAGTTCCTCCATATAGATGCACACAGGGTCATGTCTGGGTGTATGTATCCTTAATGATGAGTTTCCCTTTTACCTTCTGGACCTCTTTTTCAACAATGAAGAAAGCATAGAAAAGTTTTTGCTTTTATTTGATTCTGTAATCCTCCAGTATGTCAGCCTGACACCTTTCCTGGACTATACTGTAGTTTAATTAATTGTCTTGAAATGCAGTTTAAAAAATTTAACAATTGCCATCACACAATAAGTACATTCTTTTAATACTGTAAACTCTTATACCTGTGTGTAAATTTCTGTGCTGGTTATTAATGACTTGGATAATTCTGATGTCTCATCCTCAGGACAGCTGAAGGTAGCAAATGAAACTGTGAGATAAAGCTTTTTCTTTCTGAAGATTCGCTCTACAGGCTATGTTTTATCTTAGTTATGCAGTATCTTTAAATCAGTCTCTCTCAGCACAAGATTTCTTCTCAGTATTGTGTGGTTTGTTTTTAATATATATTTCAATTTACATATGGCTTTATACTCTTGGATGCCTGTCTTTTTCCATAGGCCACATGTCATGGTCTAACCCCAGCCAGCAACTAGGTACCATGAAGCTGCTCACTCATTCCCCCTGCCTCCCCGCAAGTGTCCATGGTCAAGTCCACCCCTTTCTCATGAACCCACATATATGTTGGGTTTTTTCCTTGATGGTCTGAGGTGTCATGGGCCCACCAAGGCAGAAATAATTCACCCTTAACTTGCCAATCCAAATCCACTTCAATCTTAGCAACCTGATCCACCTGCTGATTGTTCTGGTGTTCTTCAGTGGCCCGACTCTTGGCTACATGAGCATCTATGTCACATACCTTCATAGCCGGGTTCTCCAGCCAAGCAGCAATATCTTGCCATAATGCAGCAGCCCAGATGGGTCTACCCCTACACTGCCAGTTTTTCTGCTTCCATTGCTGCAACCACCCCCACAGGGCATTTGCCACCATCCATGAATCAGTATGGAGATAAAATATTGGCCATTTTTCTCATTCAGCAATATCTAGAGCGAGCTGGAGAACTTTCACCTCTGCAAAGTGACTCCATTCACCTTCTGCAGTTTCTGCAACTTGTTGTAGGGGACTTCATACTGTTACTTTCCATCTCTGATACTTTCCCACAATACAGCAGGATCCATCAGTAAATAAGGCATAGTGCTTCTCACTTCCTGGTAATTTATTATACAGTGTGGTCTCTTCAGCATGTGTCACCTCCTCTGATGACATTCCAAAATCTTTGCCTTCTAGCCAGTCCATGATCACTTCAAAGATTCCTGGAAGACTAGCATTTCCGATTCAAGCTCATTGTGTGATCAGTGCGACCCACTTACTCCATGTAGCATCAGTTGCATGATGTGCAGAGGAGACCCTCCTTTTGAACATCCAAGCCAACACAGGTAACCAGGGTGCCAGGAGGAGCTATGCTTCAGTACCAATCACCTCTGAAGCAGCTCAAACCCCTTCACAAGCTGCCAGTATCTCTTTCTCAGTTGAAGTATAGCAGGCTTCAGATCCTCTGTATCCCTGACTCCAAAAGCCGAGGGGTTGACCTTGAGTCTTCCCTGCTGCTTTCTGGCAGAGGCTACAGTGGAGCGAATGAATCCAAGTGGAGACAGACTTTGTCCAGACAGAACTAACTCATAACTCTACTACCCCATATAATATACAGAATATCAAGGCAGGCCAGATGTTTCTTATCCCCACGCATACCACACACGCCCACCTGACTGTTTTCAGTTGCAAAGAACGATCACGTCTCAAGTGGCTTTCCAGTTTGACCTTGTGATTCTTTTCACACGCACTAATCTTAGCTCTGGCTCACTCAGGACCACAATATTTTTTTCTTTAGTATTTTCTTCTTCTTTTATCATCCAGGTGGCTGGTGTTGTCTGTCTAGATGCTCCTACACTCCAGGTAGGGCCATTCTCCCCAGTGTAGAGCACATTTTTTACATCTGGAAATCATAGAATCCTAGAATGGTTGGAAGGAACCTTAAAGCTCATCTAGTTACAATCTGCCTGCCATGGGAAGGGAACCTTCCACTAGACCTGGTTACTTAGAGCCCCATCCAGCCTGGACTTGAACACTTCCAAGGATAATCTTGCTCTGTCCAGATGGGTCAAAGTGTTACTGCATGAACTATCTCCTGTTTGATTTTTTCAAAGGCTTCTCATTCCTCAGGGCCCCATTTGAAATCATTCTTCTTCTGGGTCACTTGATGGAGAGGGCTGACAATCAGATTGCAATTTGAAATGTGCATGTATGAGTGAGCCAACCAGGGGAGATGCCCTGCTGGACCTGCTGTTTGTAAACAGAGAAGGACTGGTGGGTGATGTGATGGTCGGAGGCCATCTTGGGCATAGTGATCACAAAATGATAGAGTTTACAATTCTCAGAGAAGTAAGGAGGGAGGTCAGCAGAAGTGCTAGCTTAGACTTTCGGAGGGCAGACTGGCCTGTTTAGGAAACTGCTTGAGAGAGTCCCTTAGGAGGCAGTCCTGAAGGGCAAAAGAGTCCAGGAAGGCTGAACGTGCTTTAAGAAGGAAATCTTAAAGGCACAGGAGGAGGCTGTCCCCATGTGCCAAAAGACTAGCCAGAGGGGAAGATCAGCCTGGCTGAATAGAGAGCTTTGTCTGGAACTCAGGGAAAAAAAGAGTGTTTCACCTTTTGGAAGAAGGGACAAGCAACTCAGGAAGACTACAAGGATGTTGTGAGCTTATGCAGGGAGAAAATT
>NW_020956247.1:16784-39815 GCF_003031625.1 Empidonax traillii
TGCCATAAAAGACAACAAAGAATGTTTTTTCAAATGCATCAGCAACAAAAGGAGGGCCAAGGAGAATCTCCATCCTTTGTTGGATGTGGGGTCAAAGATAGTGACAAAAAATAGAGTGATGAGGAAAAAGCTGAGGTACTTAATGCCTTCTTTGCCTCAGTCTTTAATAACAAGATGTCATCAAGGTAACCAGCCCCTTGAGCTGGAAAACAGAAATGGGGAGCAGAATGAAGTCCCCATAATCCAGGATGAAATGGTTAGTAGACCTGCTATGCCACTTAGACCCACACAAGTCCATGGTGCCAGATGGGATCCACCCAAGAGTACTGAAGGAGCTGGTAGAAGAGCTCACCAAGCCACTTTTAATCACTTTACCAGCAGTCCTGGTCAACTGTGGAGGACCCAGGAGGCTGAAAGTTGGAAAATATCGAAGGCGAAAGCTATCACACCTCCTAAATATTAAGACCATGTGTCCACTCTGCACAGAAATCACACACAGTGAAGACAAAATGGACGATTTTTTTATTTCAGGGGTGAGCTATCTTTTATGTGGTAGAGCATGGAATGTGTGGAATTTGGGAGGAATTAAGGGAGTTTTCATGCAAGGGGATGTCTATAAATGGAGAAATTGAGCTAAACACATCCAAATATGGGTGAGAAGAGATAGAAAGAAGGGGAAAAGCTTTAAATTTTAACCAGCAGGAGCCAATAAGCAGAGGGGTTACAATCAGCAAATAGGGACAGGGCTTACAAAAATTGAAACTGCAGATTATATACAAAGTAAGATTTTTTCTAACAACATTGTTACTTAATTGAATAAACATAAAATTTTTAAAACATGAAAAGCAGTCTCTGAGGTAGGAAGTTATCTGTTGTCCAGTAGTTTAGCTGCATTCCAAAGCTGTTTTTTCTTCAGTTCTCTTTCTCTTCAGAGATTTTTCTCCACCATGAATAAACCTCTCGCGGGGAACCTCCAACAGGAAAATGTCATGCCCATCTACAAGAAAGGTCAGAAGGAAGATCTGGGGAACTACAGGCCTGTCAACCTGACCTCAATCCTGGGGAAGGTCATGGAGCAGATCATCTTAAGTGCCATCACGTGACACATACAGGAAAACCAGGGGATCAGGCTGAGACAGCATGGGTTTATGAAAGGCAGGTCTTACTTGACTGACTTGTTCTCCTTCTATGACAAGGCAATCTGCTTAGTTTGTTAAGGAAACCTTCCTGTCTGACCATTCAGAAGGCACTCTGGCAGTCACATTCCTACCACCAAAGAGTTTAACTAGCTGGGACTGGAGCCCCTTTGCAGCAGGTGGCTCCAGTGAGCTGATGGGTGCCCCACTTGAGTCCCTACACACACCACACTCACAGAGTCAGACCAGATTTCCCATAGCAGTCTCAGACCTCTGAATCCTTAGAGCAATTTAATCATGGCACAGTAACACAGATATAGCTTGAGCTTGGTGTTTCCTGGAAGGGACCCTGAACCAAGGAATCCCTGGGTTTTTGTACCCTTACAGTCTATGTGCCTGATAGTCTGGGGTTTTCCTGCTGTGTCTGTGAGTGGCAGATCACCTTGCTGACACCACAGGTCTTATGCCCTGTGGTGCAAACGATTGGTGCCAGGTCACAGCCTCTTGCCTGGGGCTCCAGCCATTTCCTGTCACCTAGAGTTCAATCTGAAGCTGGAACTGCAGCTGCACACCAACCCAGCTGCAATAAATGTATTCCTCAATAGCCCTTCCTTTGTTTTAATAGAGCATACCTGCCAATACAATTAAAAGGAAAAGTTTCAGGGCATTTAACCATTGCCCTTATGCATTATTACAAGTGACAAACATAAAAGAATTAAGGCTAACAAGATTATCAGAGGGTAGAAATGACTAGGACAAAACCATGAAAGATTCTCAAAAGTCAGTGATTGACCAACTGGTTGATCATTCACTTCTCATTTGATATGAGAACAGTGTATCCAGTTTTCCTTACCCAAAATGTAAACAGCAAAATAAGAACACAGTAAGACAGTTTATGGCCCCTCCCATTTAGGTTTTAATTTGAATTTTCATAAGATTATCTTGATTAACACTTCATCCCCAAGTTGTATATTATGTACCTGTATTTCAGGTGGGTTGGGCTGATACTACTGTGCATACTTTCTCTGCTCTTTGAACCCTTTCTGCACATATATAACATACTGGGTCAGGCATTTATGTCCATCCAACAGGCTGGTCTTAGCTGGGATATAAACCCCTGGTATAGCTAAGTTCCTCTTGTAACACTCCAGTCCTGAAGCCTCAAGCTTTACTAGGAGTATTACTTTTATTTAAGACTCCAAGAGTTCCTACTGAACTCTTGCAGAACCTTTGGTTCTTAATACCTTGAGGTCGCATAAAGAGAAAACGTCAACACATTATCCTAAAAGATATCTTTTAATTTAGCGGGAAAATAGGCATTTTGGCAAAAGATAAAAGAGGTAATGTTACAACCAAGACAAAGTATTTCACCAAAGTACCCAGCACACCAGTTAAGTAAAATACAACCAATTGGTTTTGTTACCCAAAAGAGATTAAGGAAATAGTAAACAAAGAAAAGAGATTAAGAGAAGAAACAGGAGAAAAGAGAGAGACAAGAGAGAAGGAATAAAGAAAGGCACTAGAAGAAGAGAACAATAGTTACCACCTAGAATCTTTCACATGGTGGTGGCTGGAGAAAAGAAAGAGGAGACTCTGTGCCCCTGTATTTATATGGTCTGGCCACCATGGCCATCCGTCCCAGGCAGGATGTCTGGCTCACTGACCACTCAGTGCCCTCCAGGCCAGAGTGAGGGGTGGAGCAGCTAATCAGAGGCTGGGTCAGGGGTTCCAGGGGGCATGGTGTGGGTGGGCTACCAGGCAGGCCTTTTTATTGACAGCTTCCGTGCACCCTGCCATGTGGCTTCCGTGAGGCTGTGCCACCTGACTTTCATGCTCTCTGCCATGGCTGCCATGAGACTGCAGACTTGGCCTCTTCCCCACACACAGTTTGTTCCGACCCAATAAATAATCCAGTGAGATTTTAATCCAGTATCTCACACCTCTCAAATAAAATTTCTGCTGGTATTAGTCCTATGGGTTGTCTCAGAGACAAATTTAAAGCTTCTGGCCATTTCAGATTAGTGTATACACATATTTTTGCTATCTTTTCCTTTAATGTCCTATTCATCCTTTCTGCTTGTCCTGAAGAATGTGGGTGATATGGTGCATGTAGTTTTCTCTCTATGCCCAAAGTCTTATACAGCTGATCAATTATATTTGCTGTAAAATGATCACCTTTGTCTGATTTGATTGACTCTGTAAGCTGGTATCTAGGTATAATTTCCTTTTGAAAGGTTTTGTATAATCTGGGAACCCAAGAGCAGGACCAGAAGACAAAGCTCATTTTATTGCTTTAAAAGCTTATTCTCTCTCTGGGCCCCATGCAATAGGCTCTATCTCTTTGTTCTTGGTTGCCTCAGTCAGAGACTTAGTCAGTTCCCCTAACCCAGTGTCATAGGTTTACTTGTTCTAAAAAACCAAACAGGAATTTTTCTTTCCCCTGTGTTGATGTGAAAGAAAGATGTTGAATGAGGGAGGGGGAAGGGCAGTCTGCCTAGGGTAATTGACACACACAAAAGAACTGGCCTCAACCTGCATTCCAGACTGATGGCTGCCAGAAGACTGTGCGTGTGTGTGTGTGTGTGTGTGTGTGTAATTGGTTTTTTCCCTCTCCTCAGAAAACAGGAGTTACTTCACTTTTGCTTTAACTCAGGCAGAGGTGTGTGTTGGAGAGGCTCTGAGGTCATTTTGTTCTCGGCCTGGTCATCTGGCTGTTTTCCAACCTCAGTTTGCTTCGGGTTTTTTTCCTTCACCCTGTTCTGCCCCCAGCCCGGACCTGTTGGACTTCATTGGAGAGATTTGACTCACCTAAAAAGGAAGCTTTACCTTTAAAGGTTTACCTTTAAACCAGCACACATTCTAAATAGCTCTTCAGAAAGGATAGGCAGGGTAGGAGAGGTGGAGGGGTGGCTCTATACGATAGAGGGTTCCTTGACTCTGTAGAACTTGAGGTCACCAATGATAAGGTTGAGTGCCTATGGATCAAAATCAGGGGGAAGACCAACAAGGCTGACATCCTAATGGAAGTCTGTTATAGACCACCCAACCGGGATGATGAAGGGGATGAATTATTCTATAAGCAGCTGGCAGATGTCTCAAAATCACCAGCCCTTGTTCTTGTGGGCGACCTCAACCTGCCAGATATCTACTGGGAGCTCAACATGGCAGAGAAGAGGTAGTCTAAAAGATACCTAGAGTGTATAGAGGATAATTTCCTGCTCCAGCTGGTAAATGAACCTACCAGGGGTGGGGCCCCACTAGACCTGTTGCTTACAAACAGAGAGGGGCTGGTGGGAGATGTAGTGGTCGGAGGCCACCTGGGGCACAGTGACAATGAAATAATAGAGTTTGCAATACTCAGGGATACAAGGAAGGCCACCAATAAAACCTCCACACTGGACTTGCGGAGGGCAGATTTTGGCCTGTTCAGAAGACTGGTCCAGAGCATACCCTGGGAAACAACCCTTGAAAACAAGGGGGTACAGGAGGGATGAATGTGCTTCAAGAAGGAAGTTTTGAGTGCACAGGAACAGGCTGTACCAGTGTGCCAAAAGGCAAACCGGCAGGGTAGACAATCAGCTTGGCTGAATGGGGAGATTGTGAAGAAAATCAGGGATAAAAAGAGAGCTTACAGACTGTGGAAAAGAGGGCTGGCTACTCAGGATGACTTTAGGAGTATAACTATGTCATGCAGAAAGAAAATTGGAGAGACAAAAGGGCAATTTGAAGTCAATTTGGCTACTTCTGTTAAGGATAACAAAAAGTGCTTCTATAAGTACATTAATAACAAAAGAAGGGGCAAGGAAAACCTTCATTCCTCGTTGGACTTAGGGGGGAACATAGTTAACAGGGATGAGGAGAAGGCTGAGGTACTTAACACCTACTTTGCCTCAGTATTCACCAGTAGGACAGGTGGCCCTCAGGACAACTGGCCTCTGGAGCTGGTAGACAGGGATGGGAAGCCAAATAGCCTCCCTGTATTCCAGGAGGAAATAGTGAATTACTGAGCCACCTGGATCCACACAAGTCCATGAGACCAGATGGGATCCATCCTAGGGTGATGAAGGAGCTGGCAGAAGAGCTTGCCAAGCCGCTCTCCATCATTTATCAACAGTCCTGGCTCTCCGAGGAGGTCCCAGATGACTGAAAGTTGGCGAATGTCACGCCGATCTACAAAAAGGGCTGCAAGGAGGACCCGGGAAACTACAGGCCTGTCAGCCTGTCCTCAGTGCCTGACAAGGTTATGGAGCAGATCATCCTGAGTGCAATCACACAGCACCTACAGGATGGACAAGGGATCAGAGCCAGTCAGAAAGGGTTTAGGAGAGGCAGGTCCTGTCTGACAAATCTGATCGCCTTTTATGATCAGGTGACCTGCCCGGTGGATGAGGGGAAGGCTGTAGATGTAGTCTATTTGGACTTCAGCAAAGCCTTTGACACCATCTCCCATATTATACTCCTGAAAAAGCTGGCAACCCAGGTCTTGGACAGGGGCACTCTCTGCTGGGTTAGGAACTGGCTGAAGGACCAGGCCCAGAGACTGTTGGTGAATGGGGCTGCATCCAGTTGGCAACCAGTCACTAGTGGTGTCCTCCAGGGATCAGTGCTGGGCCCAGTCCTGTTTAACATCTTTATCTATGATTTTGATGAGGGGACTGAGTCCATCATTAGCAAATTTGCAGATGACACCAAGTTGGGAGGGAGTGTCGACCCGCTGGAAGGCAGGAGGGCTCTGCAGAGGGACACGGATAGGCTGGAGAGTTGGGTTGATTCCAACAGGATGAAGTTCAAGGCCAAGTGCCAGATCCTGCACTTTGACCACAACAACCCCCTGCAGTGCTACAGGCTGGGCACAGAGTGGATGGAGACCAACCAGGCAGAAAGGGGTCTGGGAGTGCTGATTGACAGGAAGCTGAACATGAGTCAGCAGTGTGTCCAGGTGGCCAAGAAGGCCAATGTCATCCTGACCTGCATCAAGAACAGTGTGACCAGCAGGAGCAGGGAAGTGATCCTTCCCCTGTACTCAGCGCTGGTGAGGCCACACCTTGAGTATTGTGTTCAGTTCTGGGCCCCTCAGTTCAGGAAGGACATTGAGGTGCTGGAGCAGGTCCAGAGAAGAGCAACCAGGCTGGTGAAGGGACTTGAGCACAAGTCCTATGAGGAGAGGCTGAGGGAACTAGGGTTGTTTAGTCTGGAGGAGGCTCAGGGGTGACCTCATCACTCTCTACAACTACCTAAAGGGAGGTTGTAGCCAGGTGGGGGTCAGTCTCTCCTCCCAGGCAATCAGCAATAGCACAAGAGGGCACAGGCTTAAGCTCTGTCAGGGGAGGTTTAGGTTAGATATTAGAAAGAAATTCTTTACAGAGAGAGTGATCAGGCATTGGAATGGCCTGCCCAGAGAGGTGGTGGATTCACCGTCCCTGGAGGTTTTTAAGAAGAGGCTGGATGTGGCACTGAGTGCCATGATCTCGTAATCACAGTGGGGTTGGATCAAGGGTTGGCCTTGATGGTCTCGAAGGTCTCTTCCAACCCAGTTAATTCTATGATTCTAGTCTCTCAGCATCAATGATCTTAATTTAGGTAATAGTTTTGTAGAAACCAATGACCTTATGGTTATTTTCTCCTTTCAAATTAAAAATAAAGTATATGTGAGACCACTGGATGCTCTTGTTGAATGGGAGTTACAACTGCCCTCTTCAGGTACTGCGGAACAAAGTTGCCCAGCTAATCAGTTGTCTTGGTTTAATGACGATATGTCTCAGGAGGTGGGACCTTTGATGAAGTAGAACTCTCCTCTTTTGTTTATTTCCCTCCCCCTAAATTACAAATTTTTGAAGTTACGAAGTGTCTGAATGAAGGAGGAAAAATATAACAATTTTTACTGAAAAACGGAGAAAAAATAGAACAAAACAAAAACCAAACAATAGCAGAAAAAATGTCACCTAAGCCACTCTCTCCCCTCTTGGTTACAATCAGAACCTGAAAAGAGTATTTCATTCAAAGAGAAAGGAGTCGTATGATGCTGAAACAGCAGCGAGGTCCCAGTGGAGGTCACGTGATCACCATGTAGCTGGAGCAGAGCTGAGACTGGGTGACCAGGTGCCTCATGGAGTTCACAAAGGGGAACTTTCAAGTCCCTTTGGCGAGGCTGCAGCAGCAACAACTGGCAGAGACATGGGAGCTGTGGCGATGGGCACTCCTGAAAAGTACCCATGCAGGAGCCCCTGCAAGTAAGTGCCGGGGATGGTCTTGCCATGACGAAAAGCGGTTGGAAAGCAGAGAGAGACAGGAACCACAGCGAGAGAACTCTGTTGGCAGTCCTGGCTCTATACCCCCTCCCAGAACAAGAGTCACATTTTTCATTTGAAAACAATGGAAACTAGTAATCTAATAGAAGTTGACTATTGTGTACCTTTGTGGATATTGATCCACATTGGAAAGAACATGTCTATATTTTCATGTATGTACATGAAAGTTGTTAAATAGTTTAGCTTACTGAATAGTATGTGGAGTTGAACCAAAATAAGAGTATCCAGAAATTACATTGGAATAACCTAATATTTATTAATGTGTTACTGTTGTTGTTCTTGTTTGTTGGCTGTGGCTAGGGGATTTATGATACAAAGTCAGAACAAGACTGTTCCTGTCCCAAGGGTTCACAACCTATTATAAGAGAAGAGACAAGTGGATGCCATAAAGGACAATATGCAAAACACTAGCAGCAGTGTAAGAGCAGCCTTGAATCACTGTTTTACCATAAAGCTTATGATTTTCTTTAAGCTCCATATTCTAGAATTGATTTACTAATTTAGCTTTCATATGTTTTCATTGGTTCTAGTATGCAGAGTTGTGGACAAAATCAAAATATGGAAATGTGACACTGAATATATGTCACCATCATGTGACAAACAAAATCCCTCCAAATGTTTGCTTCTTAGTTGTAAGCCAATCTTTTAATTTTTGACGGAAAGAAATGAGTTTGATACTTGAACCTAACTAGTGACTGGAATAGAGGACAGTGAAATGACCATACCAACATGTCATGGAACACTCTGAGCACTTGTGGGAAATTTATGTTAAAAACTTCTGATTTGGTTAAATTGGAAAAAAAAATCAGGGAAAAAGATCCAAAAGTGCTCTTAAAATTGATGGAGTTTGAGTAAGAAGGCATACAGGGTGGATATATGAAGGCAGGCTACTAGTGTCTGGGTTTGAGTTATTTTCCACATTAGGTTGGCAGACCCCATATGTTTTCATTCAATGCAAAACTGTGTATTTGCTCCATCTTTTAGTTAGAGTATGTAGAATGCAGACATTGTATGGAGTTTAATTTTTGGGGGAGCTGTTTTTGTGTTTTTTCTTTAACCAGTGCCACTTCAATAAAGGAATTAATGATTTCTGAAATTAGACAGAATCTACCATAGAAATGCATTAAAGATGTAGTGAGTCAAGGGAGACAAATTCAGACTAAAGATACCTTAAATTTTTTAATAGCACTTTAAAAAATGTTAATAATCTGGAAATGGTGTTTATTATTTCTAAAATTTTGTACAGCAGAACTTTGTGGTTTCTTGAAATAAATGTTACTTCTCAAATAGAAATGTTTTTGGTGAAACTGATGCCAAAACCAACATAAAATAACTGCTCAGAGACAGTTTTGGGTCTTTAAGCAGCAAAGGTATTTATTTTGAGCGTTGGGGTGCTAGCCAGCTCACACTGGACAAACTAGCTCCAAAGTTCTCAGTGAAAAGTCGGGTAATTTATACAGTGAGAGATTACAATATTTTATATGAATATTTATTAAAATTACATCATCTAGTTATAATATTCATATTAGGTGGGATTCAGGTGGAGTTTGAGGTGGAGTCATCCTTTTGGGTAGATTCCTGGAGGTCATTCCTGTTTCTTCGGCCTCGTGAGGGTCATTTTCTCTGTTCCCCATCGTCATGAACTTTTCAACTCTTCCTGACTGTGAAAGTCTTACAAAAAACCCCTTTACTCAGCCCTTCACCCCCCCAAATGTCCATCCTATCTAATTTGTGACTACTAGGCCAGTTTTTTGTTGTCTTTCATTAGGATACAGCATACCAGGCGGAAGCAGGCCTCTCACAGGCCTCTCGAAGCCTGGTACCTTCTCTCTCTTAACTAATCTCATAACACATGCTCTCTGTCATTTTAACCTAAATGCAGCATTCCTCAAAGTGAGATCTGTGAACCTCTCCTTAGAGCAGGATTCTAGCATCTAAAAATCCTTGCTCTGTTTCAAAACCCATTCCCATTATTGGGAAAGGTGGTTTCTTCTCGTGTTTTGAAGGAGGTAGACCAAGATAGCAAAGCACATCCTTTGGTTTTATTATCACAGAATTTATTGTATATTATATCACACTGACTAGAATGTGAGGTTCTGGCAATTCTTTTGGAGCTCTTGAATGATTTTGTGTTCAATTTCAAGGTATTTTCTGTATGTATATTGTCTGAATATTGAAATGGATACTCAGATGTAACTTGGAAATGTAGTGATCTATCACTCTTTCCATTGCTTGAAATGTTACTTTATCAGCATTGTCTTGTGAAGTCTTTATTCTATAAAATATTCAGTGGGCATAACAATTCATCAAATGCATAAAAGCAAAATAATTTTATAGACCCTAACAGTAATATCTGTTCCTCTTTAGAGCTCAAATTTTGCTGTCTTGCTTCTTCTCATATCTACAGTTCTCCAGCCTTAAGATCTTAGCCCCAGTGTCCACTTGAGAGAAAAAAGACCTTTCAAATGTCAAGCATAAGTACAATGACCATTTTCCAAACTTCCTTTTTACAGATACTCAGACATTTCTGGGATCATAACAGAAAAAAAAAAGGAAAAAAAATAAGAGCAAAGATGACAAGTCCTGTGTTCCATTTGCCATCTTTAAGTCTCAGGGTAACTTACTTTGTTGAGGTTATAAACAAAATTACAACAGTAAGTATTTTCTTAATGCTTTTCTTCACGGCAAGCATGACTAAACTTAGATTGCTCTGCTATTCCAGAGCGATTCCTTGTTCTGGAATACAAAGGACTCCATGTATACTATTGATTATATTAGTCAAGGTGGTAGTGGCACCATACTTCCCAACTCAGCAAGTGATTTAACTACCTTCTGAATGTGGAAAACCTAAGAACAATGACAGTAATAAATAGTTTTTGTCTAATGTGCCATGGCACAACAAATTGGATCATGTTAGGCTTTGTATGCTGCCTAATGTAACATAACATAGCAGATAAAATAAATCAAATTAGTCTATTAGACTTTAAAGATGATAGCTCTTGTAAAGCAACTGAGAATATGTCAATGCATTAGATTTCACATTTATTGAAGTCTAGAATATTTGAAACCCAACAAATGCAAATGAAACAAGTGACTACAAATATAGCAGTATGCTTATTACTGACAAAGCTGTTACCTGAAACTGTATTCAACTACATTTTCTTTGTGAGCTCAATAAATTTTTTTATTTCTGCATGTCTTCCTAAAGACATTAGCTTGAACGTCAAAGCATATCACTACAAATGCTTTAGTTATTATTGTAGTGTCTAGGCTCAGAATGTTTAGTTATAAAAGTTCAGTAGTGCCTACCAAAGATCATTTCAAGTTTCAGTGAATTAGGATTTATTAATACGGATTCAAACAAATAGTATAAAAAATATTTTTGTTTTCAACATTGTAATAAAAGGTTATGTTTATTGGGATCAATTTTAAGAAAGGATTTAGTTTATGTTTCTTTCTTGTATTATTTTCAACTGTTTCTTCAATTTGAATGCTTATAACAATTCATTTTATATTATTCATTACTTGAGCCTTTAAAAAGTTGATTTCAGTAAATAAGCGTGGAGTTACTGTAAGGGATGTAACCAGTTAGGAAGATTATGAAGATATGCTTATTCTCTTTACTTAAAGATGTGTTTTTTGTTTTGGCTTTCTTTGCTTCATGAAGGCAGAACACTCAATTCTCACTCAATATACAGAATTTTAATTATATTGCTTTATTTAATCATTGTGATGGCAATTGTGAATTAAATTTTCAAAAAGATAGGCAAAAAATGGTTCAAGAGTAAGGTTTTTTTATTATTATTTTATATCTGAAAAAAGTGAACAAGTGCCTTTATTTATAAAATAACATGGCCTTCTCAAATACAGTGTTTATTATATAAAAATATAATACATTTTCTTAAACTTTATAAATAAATTGTTAAATTAGTGTGGTGGGTTGACCTTGGCTGGGTGCCAGGTGCCCTCAAAGCGGTTGTATCACTCCCCCTCCTCAGCCGGACAGGGGAGAGAAAATATGATGAAAGGCTCATGGGTTGAGATAACATCAGGGAGAGATCGCTCACTAGATGCCATCGTGGACAAACCAGATGCAACTCAGAGAAATTAATTTAATTTCTTGTCAATCAAAAGTCAGAGTAGGATAATGAGAAGTAAAACCAAATCTTAAAAACATTTTCCTTCCATCCCTCCCTTCTTCCCAGGCTCAACTTTGCTCCCAGCTTCTCTACCTCCTCCCCCACAAGCGGCGCACGAGGGTGGGGAATGGGGGTGCAGTCAGTTCATCACATGCTATGTCTGCCACTCCTTCCTCACTCTTCCCCTCCTCCACTTTGGGGTCCCTCCCACAGGAGACAGTCGTCATAAAATCACAGAATGGTTTGGACTGGAAGGGACCTTAAAGATCATCTCATTCCAATCCCCTGCCATGGGCAGGGACACCTTCCACTAGAGCAGCTTGCTCAAAGCCTCATCCAACCTGGCCTTGGACACTTCCAGGGATGGGGCAGCCACAACTTCTCTGGACAACCTATGCCACTGCCTCACCACCCTCACAATAAAGAATTTCTTCCTAATATCTAACCTAAACCTACTATCTTTCAGTTTGAAACCATCCCTCCTTGTCCTGTCACTACACAGCCTTCTAAAAAGTCCCTCTCTGAATTTCACATAGATTCCCTTCAGGCACTGAAAGGCCGCAATAAGGTCACCCAGGAGCCTTTTTTTCTCCAGGTTGAACAGTCCCAACTGTCTCAGCCTTTCCTAATAGGAGAGGTGCTTCATCCCTCTGATCATCTTCGTGGCCTCCTCTGAACTTGCTACAACAGGTCCACATCTTTCCTGTGCTGAGGACCCCAGAGCTGGATGCAGTGCTGCAGGTGAGGTTTCACCAGAGTAGAGGGGCAGAATCCCCCTTTCACATGCTGCCCATGCTGCTTTTTGATGCAGCCCAGGATATGATTGGATTTCTGGGTGCCACCGCACATTGCTGGCTCATGTCCAGCCTCTCATCCACCAGTACCCCCAAGTCCTTCTTGGCAGGGCTAGTCTTGAGCTGTTCATGCCCCAGCCTGGATTGATACTGGAGTTGCCCTGATCCAGGTATAGCACCTTGCACTTGGTCTTGTTAAACCTCATGAGGTCCCCCTGGATGGCCCCATCTTTTAGGTGTGTCACCACACCACTCAGCTTGGTGTCATCTGCAAACTTGCTGAGAGTGCACTCGATCCCTTTGTCTATGTCATTGATGAAGACATGAAATAGCTCTATCTTCCACAAACTGCTCCAGCATGGGTAGGACAAGGTTAAGGAAATTTGGATACTATTACTAATTTGCAATCTGATTGGATTTCTTTGACTGTAGCCTCTGTGAATACTTATTAGAGTTCTTAACACTTGTTCTTCAGATTATTAAAATGGTTTTCTAATATATCTTCCTCATTAATTGACACGTATTCATAATTTGAAATTAATGTTTTAGTTAATATCTGAACAAAAAAAAATCACATTAAATGTGTTTGGTTTTTGTTGTAGGTACTGCATGATAAAATTAAAAATGTAAAACTAAAACAAAAATATAATTACCTTACTTTCTCTGTGTAGCCCACTGTTTGTGAACGGGAGCTCTGTGTATTTGCTTTCCAAACATTAGGAGTGATGAATGAAGCTGCTGATGCAATTGCAACTGGGGCTCAGGTAGAATTATCTAATGCTTATTACATGTCTGATTTTCTGTAGTATACTCAGTCTTCTCAATCTCTTTTAGTATTTATTTTGACTAGTATTCCCCATATGAGTACTCTTGGGTAAGTATTATTTATTTGTCCACTCTTATAGCTGTAAATACACTGTTTTATGCATGGCATTTTCAAATAGTACTAATGAGGTGCTTCCATTGTTTTGCTTCTGTGTAATTAGATTAACCCTGTTTTCCTTATATGTTGTATTCAGTTAGGTCACCTGGGTTGTTAATAAAGGCAGCTATTGTCATTTGGAGATAATCCCCATTTATTTTCACCTAATGAACAATTACTACTCTCGTGCAATTAATAAGCTACTTCCTGTTCATTGTGTTAGGATGCAGCTATCCACTGAGCATCTGTTGTTTTGATCATCAAATAACAGTGGAAAAGTCCTTACTGATGTTCCTACATAGATTTTTTTCTCTTTTCTCAAAGATCAGGAATTTAATGTAAGCTTGCTTCCTGACTCCAAGTTCAGTTATCATTGTTTTATTTCATAATTTTTTATGTTCTTTAAAACAATGTATTTTAAACTGCTTCCAAATCACATTTAATCTTAGATTACAATAGTTAGAGGACTTCAGTAAATAAAAAAATTAAAAGACATTATGTTTAAGATCTTAAATTAAAAATTGACACATCTTATGGAAAAGTGCATTCCTCTGAATTCCTAAACATATGTCACTCACTATGCACTTACATAGCTTGTTAGCCCATAAGGCAATCCATCTACGTCCTGAGGACCTCGCTACCACTGTCCAAGCGTGCTTGGCCCCGGCAGATGAACCTCAGGATTAAAGGGTGGGCTCAGTTCCGCGCACACTGTGTCTCACCTAAAAAATCCAATGCGCAGGCTGGAAGGTGTAAAGACCTTCCCTGGTTCTTCGTTCGCGAAGAGACTGGCCATTACATAGTAAACAATGTTTTTTGGAAGACCAAATGTTCAGTTCAGTTTATTTTAACCAGCACTAGTGAGTCTAGCCACTGGAAATAAACTATTCGGCTAAGTGCCCAAATACCACCTATGGACATATCCTCCCTCAGAGGAAGAAACTTGGAATCAGTGTACACCAGCTTCTTCACATGAGTATATAATTGTGGGATCTGAACATCAACTCATCTGATGTCTAAGGACAGTTAGCAACATCTATCATGCCAAACATTAGGATATCTGTGCACACTTGCAAGAAATGTAGAGGTGTGTTGATGAAGTCCCACCTCTTCCCCAGCCTGAAGTCCTCTGATAGACCTCAGCTATGTGTTTCTGTGGAACTAGAGTTTTATTTTTTCAGTGCAGGCACTTACGTGGTATTTAGGTACAAAAAAGTATCTCTCATTTCTCTTTTTAAATATAGATGACAGTAGACGTGGTCCTGGTCTGCACTCACTCTGTGTTTTATGTAGGTATCACTGTTGCAGGCATATGCAGAGCTTGCTCTAGATCTCTAGAGTACCTCTACATCTTACAGAGCTTTGCTGAAGATTATTGATTTCAACCTTAATGGTACTTAAAAGTGTTAGATAGATTTTGTCAATTGTCCCATTGGATTGAGATGACTAAATTTTGCTAAGCCTCACTAGTGATAGCATTGTACCCAGCTCACTACCTCTTACCTGGTTGAGCTCCGGTTTCTGTTTGCAGAAAGAATTTAACACTTTTTAGGGTTTGATTCATCTGAGTTATTTTTGACATTAGGATGGTGGGAATCTGCATAGACTATCGGCACAGTGGTTATTTTCTCCACTGATTATAAAGAGAGACTAGACTGACTAGTAAGAGGTAGAAAAGTTTACATTGTGAATCTCTACATTTCATCAGATGAATCTTCCTCCAAAGCATTTTGTGTAAAGAGCCTAAATAGAGATTCCCATTATTAGAAACCACATCCTATACTTTCTATTGTGCTTTCAGCTAGTTTCCTAAGGTGTACATCCCTACTTTTTCACTCACAATATTCTGATGGTTCCTTCTTAATAATAAGAGACTGTGCATTTTAAAACTTTCAAACCTGAAGTCACCTTGCCTTTTTTTAGTCATGTAGTCAAAATGCCTGAAAATTGTCTGATTTGTTGATAGTTCAGATTCCCTGTAGAGAGTCTTTGCAGAGAGAGAGGTGCTGTCTGAGAGATTAATGCCATAAGAGATAATTGCCATCAACAAGTGTCATCTCGTCCTCCTTGAAAATATTTAAATCCTGATTTATGTACTTCAGTACCTACTGTTAAGGAGAAGTTCAGGCACAACTATAAGAACATTTACTTGATCCACAGCACCTCCTATTACCAAGGAACACATAAACAAGTTTGTATTATAATGTTTGTATTAGACTTACCTCCCAGTTTAAGTTGCTCTGCATTCCAACAGTTCAAAAAAATGATCTCATGGGAAATCAAGGGTTTAATTAAGCCTGATCTATGTGTGTTTTCCCCCATGTCAGAATAATATGCTGGTATCATGGTAAGAAACAATATAGGAGTCAACAGTTGTTTTAAAGGAGGGCTTTGGGATTGTGTCCTAAGAAGAACTATGCCAATTTTAAGACAAAAATCCCATTGTGGACATCATAAAACAAGACAACTTTGGGTCACTGTATTAAGAGGTTTGGGAACTCAGTAGTGTTTTGCAAATGGAGGCTAAGAAGTGCTTCTGAGAAGCAGGATGTATTAACTCAGGCTCAATTTCATAGTAATTTGCACAGTTGCAGGCCTGTTGCCTGACCTGGCTGGGCTTGCAGACTCTTTGTCTCCCTTGCAAATGCTTATGTGGATGCCCTATTTTGAAATGTTCATCACGTTTGTAGGTATTATAAACTGGAAAGAAATCAGAGCACTATGGAGGAAGGAATCATTATTTCAACAACTTCATTTTTCAATATATGAGAAATATTTAGTAACAAACTAACAGAACATTTTTAAACTGATAGAGAAAATTGTCCATTCATGCTAAAGGAGCAGAGGAGAATGGCAACAGTATGACACTACAGAGCAGTTCCTTTTCCCTTTCTTCATGATTCTTATTTTCATTCTGCTTCTCTAAATGGACATCAATTTTTTTTTACTCTAAATCATCAGATACAAAGGCAATATATTAATAACTTCTAGAAGAGCTTGAGCTGTGAGATATCTGACTCATGCAGAATTGTGGGAGGAATCAGGGATGCCTAATAAATATGACTCATCTCAGCTTTTCCTTTTTTCATGGAAAAGTCTGTTTTCACACAGGAATGTTTTCAGAAAGCACAGAGAAACTGGGGGGAAATGAGCTAATTTGCTACTATGATTTTATCTAGCAATTTTGAAATTTATTATGAGTTGGATTTAGGTTTTACAGTTGCCAGAAAGTTGCATTCTCTCAGTTTTGTAATTGCTGTAGTCTATTTTTAACCTCTGAGTTATAATTTTGAAACAGTTATGCAGAAATCTGTTACTAAGTTGTGTATGTGCCTATGTGCACATATGTGAATACATGTCTGTGTATACATTACACGCATGATATTACAGTGAAATCCTGGAAATCATACATATTCAAAACCATGTCATAATTCTGTACAATAGGAAGTATGGAAGAGGATCTCCCAGTGTGAGCCATGTAAATGACAAATCACTGCACTGTTCTGACTTTAGCAGAAGCAATGTTTGCTAGTATTTCCATGATTACAATCTTTGGGAGAACATCAGGCAGCAGTACAGATTCGCAATTCTTTCCTCTTTCAACATTTTTCACTGGCACAATGATACACAGATTCAGTACAACTTCATTTCCCTAGAAAATTATTTCATCCAGGAATTGCCACAGGTACACAAGAAAAAACAGGACTGCAAGCAATGTATTGGACATGATAACACATGTAGGACCAGATATCGGTCCTAATTATGCACCTGAAGTAATGTAACAGGGCTGTACCCAAAGCCTGTTGAGGTCAATGGAAAAATTTCAGTCCTAAACTATGTCCTGTGGATAACATAGCTTGAGTAATATAGATAATGATGAAATATAGTATTACTCTAATGTGTAAAAAAAAAGCAGACTGGATGATGTAATATGAAAGTACATATATTAAATAAATATTTTTCTTTATCCCTAGGTGGTTGATCTGTTAGTATCTATGTGTCGGTCTGCATTAGAGTCACCTAGGAAAGTTGTCATTTTTGAGCCATATCCTTCTGTAGTTGATCCTAATGATCCTCAGATGCTGGCCTTTAACCCTAGGGTAAGTATTTATCTTTCATTTTGCCGTGGCTTGGTTAGAGGCATGTGTTAGATTTCAAAGCAAAGCCTCTTCAGTCTCCTTTACTCCAAGAGATACAGCTCCAGAATATTGCACAAGTGTGTGACTAATTTTCAGAACTTTGTAGTTTTTTTAAATTGTCTCTGAGAAGGTATTTGTGAATAAACCATAAGTTATGTTGAAGTTAATAGCTTCTTGTAGTGGGTTGACCCTGTCTGAATGCCAGGTACCCACTAAAGCCACTCTCTCGCTCTCCTCTGCAACTGGACAGAGGAGAGAGAAAAAAACAGCGAAGGATTCATAAGCTGAGATAAGAGCTGGGAGAGGTCACTTACTGATCACCTTCATGGGCAAAATAGACTCAAAGTGGGGATATTAATTGAATTTATTACTAACAGGGTCAGAGCAAAAGAGGGAGAAGTAAAATAATCTTAAAAACACCTTCCCCCCACCCCTCCTTCCTTCCCTGTTCTCTCTCCTCCCCCCCCAGCAGTGCAGGGGGACAGGGAATGGGGGTTACGGTCATTTATTGTTTCTGACACGGCTCGGAGAGAGGAGTCCTTCCCCTGCTCCCATGGGGTCCCTCCCACGAGAGACAGTCTTTCACAAATGTCTCCAGAATGAGTCCATCCCATGGGCAACTGTTCTTCATGAAACTGCTGTCCTGTGGGTCACTTCTCCATGGGGTCAGTCCTTCAAAAATGAGCTGTACCAGTGTGGGTCCCCCACAGAGGCCACAAGTCCTACCCTGAAAAACCTACTCCACCATGGGCTCTGCTTTCCAAGGGGTGTGGATCTCTGGCAGGACCCTGCTCCATCTTGGGCCTCTCACGGGGTCACAGCCTCCTTCAGATATCCACCGGTTCCATCATGGCCTCCTCCATGGGCTGCGGGGGACAGCCTGCTCCACCATGGTCTTCACCACAGGCTGCAGGGGCCTCAGCTCCAGCATCTGGAGCACTCCTCCCCCTCCTTCTGGACTGACCTCAGTGTCTACTTTGTTGTTCCCATGTTCTCACTCCACTCTTCCCTGGCTGGAATTTTTACTGCACAATAACTTTCTGTTCTTAAATATGTTATCACAGAGGCGTTACTAATACTCCTAATTGGCTTGGCCTTGGTCAGCAGCAGGAAGTCCATCTTGGAGACAGCTGGCCTTGGCTCCAGCAGACAGAGGAAGCTTCTAGCACCTTCTAACAGAAGCCACCCCTGTAGCCCCTCCCCAACACCCCCCCCACTACCAAAACCCAACCACAGAAAACCACTACAATTCTTTTAGGGTACAACTTCTATGTGCGAAATTTTATATTCTTAGTGTATTTCTCAGTGTACACATTGGACACAAAGATGGCTGTGGTGGGTTGACCTTGGTTGGACGCCAGGTTTCCACCAAGTTGCTCTATCACTCCTCTACCCAGCTGGACAGGGGAGAGAGAATAAGATGGAAAATGACTCACAGGTTGAGATAAGGCAGTCTACTAAAGCAAAGGTGAAAGTTTGTGTGTGCACAAGCAAAGCGAAAAAACAGGTTTATTCTCTACTTCCCATCAGCAAGTGGTGTTCAGCTACTTCCCAGGAAGCAGGGCTTCAACACACATAGCAGTGTGCCTCTGCAAGGCAAACATTGCAAAAAAGAATACCCCCCTTTCTCCTCCTTGTCTTAGCTTTTATATCTGAGTTGACATCATATGGTATGGAATACCCCTTTGGTTAATTTGGGTCAGCTGACCTGGTTGTGTGTCCCTCCCCCAGGATCTTGCCCACCCTTGATGGAGGGGGTGTAGCAGGGAAAATGCCAAAACTGAAACCAGTACTCCACTGAAAGCTCAACAATACAATATTTATTACAAAAAAGTAGCCAACAAAACGAGAAGCCGAGAGACAGGAAAGAGAAGGGAAAAATAAGCCCTCAGCACAACCCCCCACTCACGCAGGTGTTACGAGGTTGTCTTACCCATTCCAGAATGCTTAGAATTCCCCATAGCAGAAGCTGCATCCTCAGAGCATCGACAGGCTCACAAGATAGCCGGTGTCCCCACAAAAGGCAACATTGGCCTCCATTTGAAGCTTGAGTTCACTCCCAGCACAAGCTAGCTGCTTTTTATACAATTAGCAGGTGACACCTATCTGGACAGGTGTGGCCAGCACTGCCCAGCTAGAGGCCTTCAGTCCCTCCCCCCTTTATGTAAGTGGTGCCCTTTCTGCACACACGTGTGTGCATTGGAATTTCCCCGTACCTGTGTGCTACACCTCGGGAGGTCTTTCCTAAATCAGTCTGGGGGCTTACTTTATCACCTTTCTGCGGTGGACAAAAAGATACTCAGTTAATTCTATGATTCTGTGATTTCTATGATCGTACTTAATTCCGCATTTTTCTAGTATTTTAGTCAATATACTCACAATTTACTTCTCTTCCGCAGTAATTTTCACCCCCATTATGTCCCCAGTGGTTCACCTTCTCCCAAGGTGTCTGTAGTAGATTCAACTGGACTCTGACTCTAAGGTCCACTGGCTTTTGCTTCGCTGGACTCTGTCACCCTGCTCTCGGTCCATGGTCCTTTCGTAATCAATTACATTGGGCTCACCAGTTGCGGTGGACAACACTCAGCTGGTTGGCAGGCAACAACAACTTTATTTACAACAGGCTTAGTTTTATAGTCTTTTTCTCTGTCCACGTGTACATATGTTATATTTCATTGTTTATGGGGTCCTGTCCATGCGTCCAGGCTTATCCTTTGATAGGTGGACATTATCCTTTCATGCACTGGTGTATCTCGCAACAACACCTGTTATTTACAGTTTTTCTTCCTCCTTTTCTGCTCTCCCACCTTCCTGGTGTTTACATTCTTTTACAAGCTCACAACTGTAACTGATCAAATTCAAGGCCTAAGCTGTCTGCAGTTTAGCCGCTTCCCACAATTTCCCCTATTTTGTTTTTGTGCTACAAAAGTTGAATTTATTATCCTCTGTTTGTTATCCTTTGCAGAAAAGATAACAAACACAGTAGTAGCAATACAATTATTACCAACGCCAGTAGGCAATAAAAGCTTAGTTTTACCAATTGTTTGACCCAGGCACTAAGACTTCATCCATTCAACCAACCACCCATCAATGCCAAAAATTCCTTTGTTTTGTGTTATCCTTTGAGTTGCTGTCTGTAAGTCTGCTATGCTTTTTTATATATAGATTTAGAATGGCCTGATAGGTTCATACAACACATTTCCTCAAAATCTTGACACCCACGTAAAGTATTTTTAAGTCCACACACATATATGTCTACACGGCTTTTTTCACTCATACAGCTTTTTTCCAGGCATTCAATAGGTGGTCACCTCAGTCATTCTTCACTCACACATAGCTATAATTTTTATTATACTTTTGCTTTTTAATCACACATTTTAGATTTTAAGTAGTTATTGACCATGTGCTTCTCAGTCTGTCATTTCTGGTAGTCATGTTCAACAACTGTACCTGTTTTGAAGAGGAATTAATATAAGGAATATAAGGCTTAACAAACCTAAATGAGATTCATTCTGATGCAGCATCTGTTTACGCGCATGCATATTCTCCTCCATCTATTTTCCCATTAGAAGAATTATCTTTATATCCACTCTTAACATGATTTGAACAGGGCATAGAAATTCTGTATGGAATGAAGTATTTTATAAAGCAAACTCTACTCCTGTGTAAAAATTAGGGTCATGTTAGTCTATTAGCACATTATCTAATTCTACGTTTTGTCAGTCTTTTAGCAACATGCTGTAAGAGCTGTAAACTAGTACAAATGGTATTTCACTTCTTGAATTTAGTTATTCATAATTTACATCATGATAGAATTGAAAGGATATTGTATCAAATATGGATTAAATTAGCTTGCACAATATGATGGGAATGTCTACTCACCAGTTTGAGTAAGAATTTCTGAATGTCTACAGTAGGCATATCAAGAGAAGCTTCAAAGTAGCAGTCACTAAAGGAAAACAAGTTATTAGAACACATGTAGTATGTCACAAATAATTCTGTTGAAGAGATTCATATAATTTCTTGCTAAGACTTATGCGATACGTCTGCAGTATGAAATGTATTCCAACCTGTAAGAGTTGGTTTCACTTTTCAAAAAGAACAAATTACAATATTACTTGTCTGTGAGAAACAGTCTCTAAATATTCCCCAATTTGTGAGAAACAGAGTCTCGATATTTAATCAGTTTTCAAATTGGAATTTATTATATGGTAAAAGCAAACAGCATACTGGGCTACAGAAAGATTCTGTGCACCCGATACAGTATTCAACTAACCTTTATTCTACCTACTTCATGCATATTTATTACATCATATATATAAACATTTGCCATATGTTTATTTTCACAACTAGAGCTAGGTTGTTATCTCTACAACAGTGATAGTTCTCCTATAATTCATGCATTCTTAGACCACAAGGTGCCTAAAAGATCATTGATTTAACAGAATTCCACTATAATTCATTTTAGGAAAGCAGAGATGGTTTATGGCTTTTGACCTTGATGGTCTTACAAATGGTCTGCTTTATTTCTTTATGGGGGTGAAATTAAGTTTTACAATCTGTTTGTTTTATTCTTCTATTGACACGAATTTATGGCTATGCATATGACATTGTCCTTACAGTCTTTTAGACTTCTTAAATTGTGGAATAGTTAAACTAATGTTTGAGTTATATGAGTGTTTTGTGAGTGGTAGTAATGCATGATTATCAATGGCAATCTCTCCATTTTTGTCTCTAGTCTATACCTAGAAAAATTAACAGATGAGTCACTATTACAATTTGTAAACACAGCTTGAGATTCAGAGTCCTCTGTGACAAGTCAGTTCAAGTTGTCTCTGATGTTTGGGATGTAGTTAATTCTTGACTCTTGTCCATCTGTCTCTAGTTGTTTTTTACCTTTAATAAAAAGCTTGCAAACTTGTTATCAATAGTTCAGTCAGTTTTAAGTGGCTATCATGGCAGAAACAGATATGAGAATCAGGTAATTTTGCAGGTTTTTCTGTAGTTATGTCCAGGATTAGCTTAAAGCAGTTGAGAGCTTAAAACAACTAGTCCTTTTTTGTTACGGTGTCTTTTACCTCAAAGATGAAGTAATAGGGATGATCCTTTGCAGTGCAATCCTCTCTATCAGAGATAGATTTCATGGTTTGGTCCTTCAAATTTATTTTGGAGTGTTTTTCAATCCTGCTTCTCAAATAATATTGGTTGGAACAATCATATTTAGTTTTAACTCAACCTCTTAACCAGCGGGGATTTACAAGCAACTAATTTTGCACTTTTACCAACATTATATACACCTTTCTGGGATAACATAATATTTTGAGAATGTTTGAATGCATTAATTAAAGAGGTATGGGAATGCTTAAAAGCCTTTTAAACATGTGTGATGGTTTGGACTTGGCTCCCTGCCAAATGCCCAACCCCCCAGTAGCAGCCCCTCTCTTCCCTCCTTTCTACTTCCCCCAGGGCAAAGGAAAAAAAACTATGCAAATTGAAGAACCCAAAAACCAAGCTAGTTATATAAAAAATATATTTTATGTATATTACAGTTAAGATGCTATGCACACACCAAACGGGAATCCAAACACCCCTC
>NW_020956247.1:40077-46933 GCF_003031625.1 Empidonax traillii
GCTATGCACACACCAAACGGGAATCCAAACACCCCTCGAAGGGATAGGGAAAGGGGAAAAAAAGGGACAAAAGGAAACAAAAAGGGACACCGAATAGATATGCGCAATCAAACCCGAGAACTAGTAAAATAACTAGTAAAACAAATCTCACCACGTCCCTTAGAAAGCAGGCTTGGCAGACACAGCCAGCACTCTCCAAGCTTCCATGTGGCAGGCCAGTGGATGCTGCAGACCTCAACCTTAGATAAGCGAGACCAAGGCAGGGACCCACTGTTCCTGAATCTCGCCAGATGAGAAGAGGAACGAAGGCTTCTCCTCCCTTCTTATTTATACCACGATTTACGTAAAAATCGTACGGAATACTGGGAACACTGCCCCTCCCTTGGTTACAAACTGGTAACCACGGAAGGCCTAGATTAAAACCACCACATTTTCCACCCCTTATTCCATACTATTTTTACATAACACCTATATTTCACATTCACCTTTATCCTGCGCATATATACACATATATATAGTCCTTGTTTGTCTCCTTGGAGTAGTTGTTGAAAGTCAACACCGACATCAGTTCATTTCAAATCTTTGGTCTCCTCGTTCACAGAGTTCTGGTTTTTGGGTTGATTCATCGTTCTGGGCTGTCTCATCTTTGGATACCGGCATCAGTTTAGTTCAGGTCTTTCTTGTCTGGTGGCTGGTCTCCTGTAAAACACAACTCAAGGCACAGAATTAGTTTCTCCCCAAGGTTAAATTTCCTTGAGGCACACATTGGATCTCTCCATCTTTCCTCATTACCCACCAAGTATGTCCTGGTCCCTGAGCAAAGACAATCCCACGAATGGGTTTGTCTTGGCCTGAGGCAGGAGTGACCCAAACAACTTTCCCTAGCATTCCTCTCAAGTGGATTGCTGGAACTTTGTCTCCATCTACAATGTGGAGGGACTCTGCTTGTGCAGGGCCAGCTCGATTGACAGAACCCCTAGTATTCACTAACCATGTGGCCTTTGCTAGGTTTTGATCCCAATTTTTGAAAGTTCCTCCACCTAGGGCTTTCAAAGTGGTTTTTAACAGTCCATTACACCTCTCAACCTTCCCTGAAGCTGGTGCATGATATGGAATGTGATATACCCATTCAATACCATGTTCCCTTGCCCAGGTGGTGACTAAATCATTTTTGAAATGAGTCCCATTGTCCGACTCAATTCGCTCTGGAGTTCCATGTCGCCACAGGACTTGCTTTTCAAGACCTAGAATGGTATTCCAGGTCGTTGCATGGGGCACTGAATAAGTCTCTAGCCATCCGGTGGTCGCTTCCACCATGGTAAGCACAGAGCGTTTACCTTGGCGGGTCTGTGGTAACGTGATGTAGTCAACCTGTCATGCTTCCCCATATTTATACTTGTCCCAGTGTCCACCATACCACAGGTGCTTCAATCTTTTTACCTGCTTAGTAGCGGCACAGGTTTCACAGTCATGGATAACCTGGGAAATAGAGTCCATGGTTAAATTCACCCCTCGGTCTCGTGCCCATAGGTGGCATCACGGCCCTGATGGCCTGAAGCATCATGGGTCCATCAAACTAGGAACAATTCTCCCTTCTGCTGCCAGTCCAGGTCTACTTGTGACACCTTGACCTGTGCTGCTCGGTCTGCCTGTCTGTTATTATCATGTTCTTCATTAGCTCGACTCTTGGGCACATGGGCATCTACATGGCGGACTCTCACATTCAGTTTCTTCGCTCTGGCAGTGGTCTTGCCACAAATCAGCAACCCAGATGGGTTTCCCTCTACGTGTCCAGTTCATCTTCTTCCACCTATCTAACCATTCCCATAGGGCACTGGCTATCATCCATGAATCAGTGTAGAGGTAGATCCTTGGCCATCCTTCTCTTTCTGCAATGTCCAGGGCCAATTGAACAACTTTGAGTTCCACAAATTGACTCGATTCTCCTTTACCTTCAGCAGCTTCTGCCACTTGTCGAGTGGGACTCCAAATGGCTGCTTTCCACTTCCGGTTCCTTCCTACAACGTGGCAAGAACCATCAGTGAAAAGGGCACAGCGTGTCTCTTCATCTGGCAGCTGATTATATAGCGGAGCTTCTTCAACTCATCTCACTGGCCCTTCTTCTTCCTCGTCTGGCAGATTGAAGTTTCCACCATCAGGCCAATTGGTTATAATCTCCGGAATTTCAGGGCGATTTGAGTTTCCCATTCGGACACGTTGCGTAATCAAAGCCATCCACTTGCTCCACGTAGCATCGGTGGCATGATGCGTAGGGGGCACCTTCCCTTTGAACATCCAACTCAGCACCAGTAGTTGGGGTGCTAGGAAGAGCTGCGTTTCAGTGCCAACCACCTCTGAGGCTGCTTGTATGCCTTCATAGGCCACCAGAATTTCTTTCTCCATAGGGGTGTAGTTGGCCTCAGAACCTCTGTAGCTTCAGCTCCAGAAACCAAGTGGTCGCCCTTGCATCTCACCAGGCACTTTTTGCCAGAGGCTCCAGGAGGGACCTTTATCCCCGGTTGCAGAGTAAAGTGCATTCTTTACATCTGGTCCTGTCCTGACTGGCCCAAGAGCCACGGCATGTGCAATCTCTTGTTTGATTTGTTTGAACGCTTGCTGTTGTTCAGGACCCCATTGAAAGCTATTCTTTTTAGGGGTCACAAAGTAAAGAGAGCTCGCAATCTGGCTGTACTCAGGGATGTGCATTCTCCAAAAACCTATGGCCCCTAGGAAGGTCTGTGTCTCCTTCTTGTTGGTCAGCGGAGCCATTGTTACGATCTTATTGATGACATCTGTTGGTATCTGTCGTCGCCCATCTTGCCATTTCACCCCTAGAAACGGGATCTCTCTGGCAGGTCCCTTGACCTTAATCTTCTTGATGGCAAAACCAGCGTTAAGGAGAATCTGGATGATCTTCTCCCCTTTCTCAAAAACTTCCTTTGCTGTGTCCCCACATACAATGATGTCATCAATGTACTGGATGTGCTCTGGGGCCTTGCCCTTCTCTAGGGTGGCCTGAATTAGTCCATGGCAAATGGTTGGACTGTGCTTCCACCCCTGGGGCAGTCAGTTCCACGTGTACTGCACACCCCTCCACGTGAAAGCAAACTGCGACCTGCACTCTGCTGCCAAGGGAATGGAGAAGAATGCATTTGCGACGTCAATAGTGGCGTATCACTTCACTGTCTTGGACTCTAGCTCATACTGGAGCTCCAACATGTCTGGAACAGTGGCACTCCATGGTGGTGTGACTTCATTTAAGCCACGATAGTCCACAGTCAACCTCCATTCTCCGTCAGATTTACGCACAGGCCAGATGGGGCTGTTGAAGGGTGAGTGAGTCTTACTGACCACCCCTTGGCTTTCCAGCTTCCGGATCATCTTATGGATGGGGATCACAGCATCTCGATTCATCCGGTACTGCTGCCTGTGCACTGTCTTAGTGGCTGTCGGCACTCGCCGATCTTCGACTTGCAGTAATCCTACAACAGACGGATCTTCTGAGAGGTCAGGCAGGGCAGATAACCGCTTGGACTCCTCTTCAGTCTCTGCGGCTACACCAAAAGCCCATCGGTACCCCTTTGGGTCCTTAAAGTATCCTCTTCTGAGGTAATCCATGCCGAGAATGCAAGGGGCTTCTGGCCCTGTCACAATGGGATGCTTTTCCCATTGGTCTCCTGTCAAGCTTTTTTCGGCCTCTACCACTGACAGCTCTTGAGACCCTCCTGTCACTCCAAAAATAGAAACAGTCTTTGTGCCCACATATCCTGAGGGCGTTAATGTACACTGTGCGCTGGTATCTATTAAAGCTTGGTATCTTTGAGGATCCGATGTGCCAGGCCATCGAACCCACACAGTCCAATAAACTCTGTTATCTTTCTCGTCCCTTTCCTTCTCCTGGCAGAAGGCAGGGCCCCTCTATTGGCTCTGGTTTGAGCATTCACCATTGCATCTTTGCTGTGGTTTGTCAGAGGCTTTCTTGTCGTCCCGGAAACGGACCTCAGTCTTCCTGTGCCTTGGAGATTGCTGTCCTCTTTCCAGGACATCTGCATCTACCACATAGACTTTCTTGCTTTTTAGTTCTCTCACTCTGCCTGCAAGTTTGGAAGTAGCTTCTCCATCCCACTTCCTCATGTTTTCTCCCTGGGCACGCAGATAAGCCCACAGTTCATTACGTGATTTACGTTTAGGACTTTCTCTCCTTCTGTGTGTGATGGAAGGAGATCGTGAGCGGGACCGGGACCAAAATCTAGATTGTGGTCGAGACCGTTCAGCTGATCTATCTCTGTAGCATCGGTCTTTGCAGTCTCCGTAATCATCCTCATAGTCGGAGTGATCATAAAACTCCTCTCTTTCAGTTTTTGGTCTGTAACTAGAATCAGAGTTTTCTCTAGAAAATGCATTGCTAGATCCTACTGTTTCTTCTAGATATCGTAATACAGTACACAGTGTGCCCACAAGCATTTCTTGTGTGTTTGGAAGCATCACTGCTGCCAAGACATGAACATATGATGCAGGAGCACCTTGGACTATCTTTCTCCACATAGGCATTGTACAAATGACGCCCTCTGGTTCATCAATGACACCATCATATTGGGAGTCATCATACATAAGTTCCAACAATGCCAATTCTCTTAAGTACTGGATGGTTTCTTCTACTTTAGTCCACTTCCTCATCGGGCACGTTAAATATTCTTTGAATGGACATTTTTCTTTAACAGTTGTGACAAACCGCGCCCAAAGACTGGTTTCAGGTTTTGGATCAGCAACCAATTGATCAAGTTCACAATTTTTGGTGAGGGATCCTAGTTGCTGTGTTTCATGACTTGCCAGTATGTGAGCTCTAGCCCCACCATCTCGGCATCGAAGCAGCCACGATAGAATTCATTCACCAGGCTGACGACTGTAATCTTTTCACAAGTCCCGAAGTTCTGATGGAGTCATTGATCTTGAAACTTTACTTTCCATTTTCAGGCTGCTTTGCTTTTGTTGACTACTGGCACTGGTATCAGTATCAGACCCTTCCCTGTTATCATCTGACTTGCTTTGATCTCCCATTGGTCGTAGACTAATCATGTCGGGCACCGATATCCAGCTCTTCTTTTTCACTACGGGGGCAAGGGGTATCTTGGGTGGTGTAGTTTGAGTTCTGCTTCCCGTGGATGTAGTAGAGGTGGCAGTGGTCATAGGTGGCTTGGTTTGAGTTTCTGCCTTGGCCACAGTCTTCCGAGAGTAGTCAACAGCAGCTCGATAAGCACTTGCCAGACCCCAGTACAAAGCAAAGAACTGCATGTTTGGGTCCTCATAAGAAAAACACACTTCAGTTAAACGACGTGCCATCTCGTCAGGATCAAGCACTTGTTCTGGCGTGAACTCCCAACTAATGGGAGGTGTCACGCGTCCTACCAATTTGCCAAAATTGGCCCACATTCCTTGCCATCCAGAGACTGGTTTTTTCAAGGTCCTTCCCAAAGTTCCAGTGAATCCCTTTGAGGTTCGACCTTTCCTGCAACAAGAAAAGCAGTGCCACATTACCTTTCCAATTTTAAATAACACTTCCATGACCTTTATCAACAATATCACTGTTGCTAAACAATTTATGTCAGGATTGGGGCCAATTCTAATCCAAGGGCCCTCTGCTACTAGGCCCTTGAGGTCATAATCAAGGAAAGGTAGAAATTGGTACGTGCCTCCTGATTCCCTTCCTATAGGAAATCCATAGATATATATGAAAAGGGCTAGGATGGCCAAAAAAAATGAATAAAAAAGCCATGTTTATATATTCGTTCTCCTTGTTCCCAAAAAATAGGTATATTTATATAAACAAACCTCTCTTGGCAGTTTTCCCGATAACTGTTCCAAAACAAACTGGGATAACCAAAACAATCCCTGTACTGGGCCACCAAAAAATATGTGTGATGGTGAAGCAGGAAGGGTTAATTGGGACACTTTTACTGTGGGCCCATGAGGGCCCCTACCCCCCTGTACACTTTTAATCTACCTTAAACCATATTTTGTAAACTGCATTTTGCATAAGAAGATTCTGTCCTGTGCTGAGGGCATCAGACCTTAAAGGAACCACAGTAAACACTGGGCAAAGAACCCAGCGCCCATAAATCTCATCCAAAGGAGCCAAGGTGACATCTCAATAGGTGAAATAGGCCCAGATCCAAGACTTTCTTGAAGCCTCAGTGATCAGAACACAGAACAATAGAAAGAACGAAAGGTCCCCGAGGTGAGGTGAGGATGAGGATTAAAAAGCAGCCCCCAGGATGAAGGCAAACAGGATCTCCCACCATAATATTCCTCAAAATAGAGACCACGCCTCCATCTCCGCCTCTAACTCCACCTGTTATGAATATTGTAATCTAATGATGCAATAATATGAATATGTATGCAATTATGTTGTAATCATTGCCAAGCCTATATAAAATACTCATTCTAACCTAACCAACTCGGAGCCTGTTTTCCCAGCACTACCTGGCAGGCTGCCCGGCCGTTAATCAATAAATACCTTGCTGCTTTAGACATAAAACCCTGTCTAAACAGTTTTTTATCTGCTTTTTTTGGGCATCAATGGTTTGGACTTGGCTTCCTGCCAAATGCCCAACCCCCCAGTAGCAGCCCCTCTCTTCCCTCCTTTCTACTTCCCCCAGGGCAAAGGAAAAAAAACTATGCAAATTGAAGAACCCAAAAACCAAGCTAGTTATATAAAAAATATATTTTATGTATATTACAGTTAAGATGCTATGCACACACCAAACGGGAATCCAAACACCCCTCGAAGGGATAGGGAAAGGGGAAAAAAAGGGACAAAAGGAAACAAAAAGGGACACCGAATAGATATGCGCAATCA
>NW_020956247.1:47194-63743 GCF_003031625.1 Empidonax traillii
ATATTACAGTTAAGATGCTATGCACACACCAAACGGGAATCCAAACACCCCTCGAAGGGATAGGGAAAGGGGAAAAAAAGGGACAAAAGGAAACAAAAAGGGACACCGAATAGATATGCGCAATCAAACCCGAGAACTAGTAAAATAACTAGTAAAACAAATCTCACCACGTCCCTTAGAAAGCAGGCTTGGCAGACACAGCCAGCACTCTCCAAGCTTCCACGTGGCAGGCCAGTGGATGCTGCAGGCCTTAGCCTTAGATAAGCGAGACCAAGGCAGGGACCCACTGTTCCTGAATCTCGCCAGATGAGAAGAGGAACGAAGGCTTCTCCTCCCTTCTTATTTATACCACGATTTATGTAAAAATCGTATGGAATACTGGGAACACTGCCCCTCCCTTGGTTACAAACTGGTAACCAGGGAAGGTCTAGATTAAAATCACCCCAACATGTTACTGGAACAACATTTTCATAACAACCTAAGCGGATGAATTTAAGAATTTAACAACTTTAAACAATGTTTATCAAGTTTCAGCTTTAGCAATTCAAGTAAAGCTACAGGAGAATTGGTGAAAAAATTGGACAAAATCCTCAAAGCTTCAGTGCTCTTTACCAAAAATTTTTGAGACCACAGACATGATGTTAAGTTCAACATTAGAAATCTTTAACATAAAAAATAGTATAAGAGAGTTAGAAACTATTAAGAAAGCAGTTTTGAAATCTCCCTTTCTTATCAACATTTTATAAACACATAGTTAAAGGCAGGTTTTACAGGGAAAAGCATTCCAAGGAAGTCTTGTCTATTACAATTTCTATCAAGTCAATTTAATGCTTTGTGGAGTATATGTGTTTGTCTAGTTAAGAAAAATCAAACCCTTCAGAGGGGTCCAAAACAGAGGACGCCTGTCACTCACAGGCTCCAGACTCCAGGCTACATGACCTGTTTCTTGCTTGTTGTTTCTTGTTGTTGTGAAAAGTAGAAAAGTTTTGACTTCCTCCACCCAGTTACTAAGTAACAGTTTACACTTGAAAGTCTGAGAAATAGTCTCGAAGTATTCCCCAATTTGTGAGAAACAGAGTCTCGAGATATAATCAATTTTCAAATTGGAATTTATTATATGGTAGAAGCAAACAGCGCTGGGTTTACAGACAGGAGATTCTCCTGAGTCTGCCACACTGATACAGGGTACGAGTCCGGTTTTTATTTCAAACATTCCATACATATTAATTATATCACATGCATATACATTTATATCGCTATTCTAGGTTTTCACCATATGTTTATTTGCACAGCTTAGACTAATTGGTTATCTCTACGTTAAGTTATAAATTCGTATGTCCTTTGAAATAAGGTGCCACATCATGCTATTTGACCTGATCTGATTTGGACATAATTCTTGGCTAGGAGGACAGGAAAGATGATGGTCTGTTTTATGTCTTTATGGGGGTGCAATTAAGTTTTACAATCCATTTGTTTTCCTTCCCTCCTGGGTTACATTCACCCATTTGACACGAATTATAACCTGTATTTATTACAAAAGGCTATGTGGCTGGAGCAAAGTAGTTCCCTCCTGGTTACCAGGTAACCCTTTGTTTTATCTCTTAGATCTTATCTCTCTCCTCACAAAGGTGGAACTTTCAGCCCAAAAATGCTTTTTCTTCTCTTTTCCCTGTTGAAAATTGCCTTTGCCGAATAAGATACCCTGAAACTAGGCACTATGTAGTAAATTATTCTACACAAGAATCTATCCAGTAATTTTTAAAGATTTGTCTGCAAAATACAGAAGGCTCTCTCTCTGGAGGTATGCAACAAGACACCATCCGCAGGACTGTGCAGGGTGGGGGGGACAGGGGACAGCAGACCCACCCCTGGCACCACCTCCGCTCTGTCCTACCCCAGTTGCTCATCATCTCATTTCCTGAAGCTGACCGCATCCCCAACAGCCGTCCCTGGAAAGCAAACCTGGATGGACACTGCCCAGTAAAATGGTCTGCTTTATGACATCATGCACAAACGACATTAGCAGACGAGCTGGTGGCAGTAAAGGTGCTGTGGGGGACCCTGCTTCCCAAAATGTCCAGTCTGCTCACAGCTAAAACATGTCGCTTCAACTCGCAGCATCAGCAAAGGTCCTAGGGAGCTCCTGCATTTGAAAAGCTACAGACTCTACTTTCGCACATGCTCCAGTTATATTCACTAAGATCGCAGCGGCTGGGAGAGGCAACAAAGTCCATTTACAGTCCTCATTAGTGTCATCTCGGGTTGCCTGCAGAAGTAGGGTGTCTCAGGCAGGTGTGATAAACTAAGCTGTCACTCTCCTGCGTACACTTTGGGGGGACTTTTGTTGGGCTATGTCTCTGAGATAGCTTTGTTGGGCTGTCGAGGATTGCACGGCGCCTTTGTGTCGGGACTGCGGCGTCCAGGCTCGCGGTCACTTTCCCGTCCGGAACATTTAGGGGGGGAAGGTTGTTTTTGGGGGTTCCCTTGCGCTCCGCTGATCCCCACGGCTGGGCTGTGAGGGGGGTTGTTTTGGGAGGGGGCAGCCCCGGATACGTGTGGCCCTTGCCGCCCCGGACTGATGTGCCCGAGACAGGGAAGGGGGGGCTGCATTGTTGGGAACCAATAGAGTCCGGAAGGACAACCACAGAATAGCAGCCCCCCCAGAGAGTGAGGATTGTAATAAATTAACTACACTCTGTTAACATAACTAGCAGAACTCGGCGATAAGCCTAATCTTACAAGCCAGAGGTACAGATCTGCTTTTCTAGAAATAACAAAGAGTCAAAAATGATAAACGAGTGCCGATAAGACCAGGAAGGGAGGAAAATACCTACTACCGTGCATGTCCCAAGCACGGGGTCATTTCACGAACACAGAGGAAGACTATAGTCTTCATCACGGAAGACCCCAGCCCACAAATGAGACCCCGACCCACGGAACTACGCGTGCGCAGAAGACACAGCCCAGGACTATGTATGCGAAAAAAACTGGACACTGAGCGTGCACAGAAGACTACGTAAGGGACCCAGGGGGATACAAAAGGGAAGTTTGAGAGTTTGCGCGTGTGAGCCGCTCGGGAACCTTTTGTTCCCGTGGCTGCTCCGGCGCGCCGGCATTGCTTACCTATTGTTTGCTAATAAATTTACTTGTTATTACAAATTGGCCTATTTAATTTATTCCAGGCATCGCTGGTAACCTATAACAGCAGGTACATTAAATATTTGCTTTAAATATTAAATATTTAATTAAATATTAAATATTTAGCTCCTCAAAGTCTATCCACAAAAGTGACTTACAATTTGTCATAAATCTCTTCACACTTGATAGCTATCACCACACTCTCACATAAACATTTGAGTCTTTGTTATGTTTTATGATTATGAAATGAGAAATTGGCGCTCTTGTTTCTCACCCTTAGAGTAGCAATGTTTACTCTATGTTTCTTTGAATTACTGTTTTGATGAGATTATAATCTGTAAACATATTTTTACCTCTTGTTCAATTTAAAATTCAAAAACATATAATTCTTTTATAAACATTCTTCAAGTTCAAAGTTAATATAAACACTCTTTTGGGGGCTATGTTTGTTATCTTGCAATCTGCAAGGTTTCTGTGGAGTCAGGAATCAGTGGGCGGGCTTCTGCAAGATTCTGTAGAGTGAATGGTTGTGAATGGTTGTCATAGCGACCGTGTTTAAATCGGCATTGTCTTGTTAACTGCTCTCCTTTGTAGCGGCATGGGGGGGGGGGGGGGGGGGGGGCTCTTGGTTTCTGCCTCCCTATGCTTTCTCACTAGCCCTCTGGCTGGCCCTGCCTCCCTGCCTCGGTTTGTCTTCAGCACCCATTACAAATGGGGGGTAGCTTTGGTTCCTAGTCTCGGGTGACCCCAGCTCTGGCGTGCTCTGTCTCCAGTTTGGCTCCGCAGAGCCACCCTGCACCGCTGGCTCCAGTCCATACACCGTGCCGCTACAAGCCCCGTGTCCGGGCTGTCCCACTGTGGCAGTAGCGCACCCAGCGGTTGTTCCCTGCTTCGCACGTTTTGCGCTGCTCCAACCCTGCGCTTCCCACAGAGCTACTGTTTCCTCGAACTTTGCACCACGAGCTCTGCAGGCACTGTGCCGCTCCTTGGCTCCGCTTAGACGGAACATAGTGAGTTACAGAGTCCCTTTTAGTAGCAGCATCAAAAAGTACTTTTCTTGCATTTTCCCAAGTGTCTATATGAAATGCAGTATGAGCATTTGCGTCTACCCCATTCCTTTTGCACCAAATAAGCAAGGTGCAGAGCGCTCATTCATGATGAGGCTCGGGGGTGACCTCATCACTGTCTACAACTACCTAAAGGGAGGTTGTAGCCAGGTGGGGGTCAGTCTCTTCTCCCAGGCAATCAGTAGTAGGACAAGAGGGCAAGGGCTTAAGCTCTGTCAGGGGATGTTTAGGTTGGATATTAGAAAGAAGTTCTTTAAAGAGAGAGTGATCAGCCATTGGAATGGGCTGCCCAGAGAGGCGGTGAATTCACCGTCCCTGGAGGTTTTTAAGAAGAGGCTGGATGTGGCACTAAGTGCCATGATCTAGCAATCACAGTGGGGCTGGATCAAGGGTTGGACTTGATGATCTCAGAGGTCTCTTCCAATCGAGTTAATTCTATGATTCTATGATTTCTATGATTGTACTTAATCCCATATTTTTCTAGTATTTTAGTCAATATACTCACAATTTACTTCTCTTCCGCAGTAATTTTCACTCCCATTATGTCCCCAGGAGCTTATCTTCTCCCAAGATGTCTGTAGTAGATTCAACTGGACTCTGACTCTAAGGTCCACCGGCTTTTCCTTTGCTGGGCTCTGCCACCCTGTTCTCGATCCGCGGTCCTTTCATAATCAATTACGTCGGGTTCACCAGTTGTGGCGGACAACACTCAGCTGGTTGGCAGGCAACAACAACTTTATTTACAACAGGCTTAGTTTTATAGTCTTTTTCTCTGTCCACGTGTACATATGTTATATTTCATTGTTTATGGGGTCCTGTCCACGCGTCCAGGCTTATCCTTTGATAGGTGGACATCATCCTTTCATGCGCTGGCATATCTCACAACAACACCTGTTATTTACAGTTTTTCTTCCTCCTTTTCTGCTCTCCCACCTTCCTGGTGTTTACATTCTTTTACAAGCTCACAGCTGTAACTGATCAAATTCAAACCCTAAGCTGTATACAGTCCAGCCGTTTCCCACACCCTCCTCTTCACTTTCTCCTTCAAATGCCCTTGGAGGGTCATCAGCCAATAGTGAGGCCCCAATTAATTTCAGTTTATAGAAGATGCTTCCTTCAAGGATGAAGTTCTCATTTATCAGTGTTTGTTTTCACATAACTTGGCAGGAAAAGAAGAGATTCTCACACAGACCAAAATAAGCAGCATCTAATTAAGCACGAATACAGGGGAGCATGTTGAGAGACAGTGCTGATGCTGTGCCAGCATTGCTCAGCAGTAGCCAAAACACTGGTGTGTTAGCAACACCCTTCTAGCTACCAATGCTAAACTCAGCACTGTAAGGGCTGCTATGGGAAAATGAACTCCACCTCAGCCACACCAAATACAATGGCCATTAAGAGGTGCAGACCATGTAATGGGGGATTTCTAGTCCATCTTTTTATTCGTAAAGTGGGTATTGCTGTCATCTCATTTTCTCTTTACAAACAATTCTGTCCTTAAACTGAATTTTAAATTGCTAGAAGGCAGGAGGGCTCTGCAGAGTGACCTGGACAGGTTGGATAGATGGGCTGAATCCAATGAGGTTCAACAAGACCAAGTGCCAGGTTCTGCACTTTGGCCACAACAATCCCCTGCAGCGCTACAGGCTGAGCACAGAGTGGATGGAGAGCAGCCAGGCACAAAGGGACCTGGGGGTTCTGATTTACAGGAAGTTGAGCATGAGCCAGCAGTGTGCCCAGGTAGCCAGGAAGGCCAATGGCTTCCTAGCCTGCATCAGGCATAGTATGGCCAGCAGGACCAGGGAAGCGATTCTGCCCCTGTACTCAGCACTGGTGAGGCCACACCTCAAGTATTGTGTCCAGTTCTGGGCCCCTCATTTCAGGAAGGATATTGAGGTGCTGGAGCAGGTCCAGAGAAGAACAACGAGTCTGGGGAAGGGACTTGAAGACAAGTCCTATGAGGAGAGGCTGAGGGAGCTGGGGTTGTTAAGCCTGGAGAAGAGAAGGCTAAGGGGAGACCTCATCACTCTCTACAACTCCCTGAAAGGAGTTTGTAGCCAGGTGGGGGTTGGTCTCTTCTCCCAGGAACCAGCAGTAGGACAGGAGGGCACAGTCTTAAGCTGCACCAGGGGAGGCTTAGGTTTGAAATTAAGAAGAAGTTCTTTACAGAGATAGTGATTGGACATTGGAATGGGCTGCCCAGGGAGATGGTGGAGTCACCATCCCTGGAGATGTGAAAGAAGAGACTGGATGTGGCACTTAGTGTCATAGTCTAGTTGACAAGGTGGTGTTAGGTCATAGGTTGGACTCAATGATTTCAGAGGTCTTTTCCAACCTAGTTGATTCTGTGATTTTCTGAAATGTTGGACATGACAGTCAAGTTTTTTACAAGCATCAGTTTCGAAATAAAGAATTGTGTTTGCACTATTTGGTCCTCAAGCTGCAAATGCTGCCTCTCAGGAAAGCCCTAGAGAAGCTGTGAACTATTACAGCTCACTTGAGCCATGTCGAGGGCATAAGTGAGAACTTTGGACATCCTGAATTGTGATGCATTTCACTTTTTCTGAGCAAAGGCCAGTTAGCAGTGCTCTTTCCCAGAGGAAGGGGCAAGTGTGTTCTGTAGCGTTCAGGAAGGAAGACTTGCCAGGAGGATCTTGGAAAAGGGATGATGAGGAGACAGCTAGTCTGGCAGATAGGCAGGGTGGGGATTTGAAGCAGATGAGGGAATATGAAAAGGGATCACACCAGAAAAGGAGAGAGCTCCTGAGCTGGCAGGGCCCACACCACCTCCTCCCAACTTCTTGCCAGCATGGGCAAGGTGAAAGCCCAAGGGCAGAAGTTGACAAGACCCAAAGATGGGGAACAATGATGCTCCTGAAGGCATCATGGCATGTGGAACTGGTGACAGATGGACTGTTAAGCTCATCTGCTCAGAAAAAGGTGGAGCCCTCTGGTAACAGTTCCCAGTGAGAAGGTAGACAAGGCTCAGTGTGAGGCAGAGGGAAAGCTGAAATGCCTCTGAAGTTTTATAGAGCTGTTAGCAAAGTAAACACATCGGTTTATTTAGTATTTGATTTAGAATCTATTTTTTCATTGCATTTATTTAACTTAATAGCATATTGTCCAAATAACTGGCAAACACTGTGTTTAGTTACAAATACTTGTTTAAAAAGTGGCCTAATTTTTTATGTGAGTCACATTGTTGAGTGTTGGAGATTCCAGTGAAATTCAAAGAAAAACTAACATGATAATATTTTTTCGGGGACTTTTCCTGGACTGTGAATGACAGAGTCTATGTGTAAGGTGGAAGGAATCTATTGCTTAGAAATATTTGAAAGAAGTGGTTTGCTGAACGTTGGTCTTAACTTTGGTTTTATGAACACTCAAAGAATTCATGTTTTTGTAGAGCCAAAGACCAATATTCTTTTAATTTATTTGCTTATTTTATGCTACATCAGAAGAAGAATTATGACCGAGTCATGAAAGCATTGGATAGTATCACCTCTATTAGAGAGATGACGCAGGTGAGTTTAAAAACCTTTAGATAACCTAATCATCATTTCTAAAACTTAGGAGATGATTTTATTGCTTGCCTATGATGAGTGGGGAAGTCAATAGTATCATCTCTTTCTGATAGAACTGTAATAGTATTAAAATGTGTGTAAAAATAGCAAATCCAGAGTATCCATAACAGCAGTGATGAAGTAGAACTCAGATCATTTGAAGTTTAAATAAGAGATAATAACAGGAAAAAGGGAACATTGTAACAAGATGATCACCAACTTCTGCAAATATCAAACTGTGTCTTTTTTTTCCAAAGCAAAAGAAATTGATTTTGTGACAGTGTTCTGAATGATAGATTTCTTTCTGTTATAACAAAACACTTGATTAGTTAAATATGGTTGGGGACTTGGAATATTCACAGTGGGACAGAATCTGATAGCCGTACTTATGCTTCCTTTTCCCAAACAGCCCAGCTGATTAGAAGTGATTATTGAAACCTCTCCCATGTACCTTGCTTTTCCAACTGTTATATAAATATAACCTCACAAAGGTTTATAAATCTTATTCTATATGTATTTATAAAGTACTTTGGGGTTCTAAAATGAAGAATGAGGTGTATAGAGAGCAGTAAAATAAATTGAAAATGAAAATTCAGATATTTTTCTTAACATCTTTTAAAAATTAAAAAAAAACAAACATATTTCTGTTACCTAATGTGTCTTTTTAAAAGAAAAATAACCACCATTTTGCTTTTTTTTTAATGTTTAAATAATTATTGGACTGAAGAGTTTTAAAGAGATGCTTTGCTCTGTGATTGAAATCAAAAAATGTTTTCAAAGAGATTATAAGTTGATACAGTATTTTATTTTGCCAGTTTATACCATAAAACAGTTAACAAGTTGGAGTGGATTATCTTGGGGTATTTCAAGAGACTTAATTTTGTGAAGTTCCAGTCCAATTTCTTATTCGAAGAGCCAATCATAAATAGACATCTGCTGTTCTCCCTAAGGTCACCAATGTATGCTGTAATTTACACATTTTGATGGCAATTATATGCTTATTATTTTACTCCAGGGAAAGTAATTACTCTATTAATTCTTCTTGTTGTCAAAACACATTTATAATGGCACAATGCTAAATGTCAGTAAAACTATGATTTAAGCCTAATAATGAGTCCCATGTATTCATTTTAATAGATGGGGAATGTAACATATAAAATTTAACCTTATTATTTCAACTCTAAGGAACATAATTACTCTCTTCTAGGCACCTTACTTGGAAATAAAGAAGCAGATGGACAAACAAGATCCACTTGCACATCCTCTTCTACAGTGGTATAAAATTGATTCACATGAAATGATAATTATTAAAGTAACAAGTTGAATGAATAATCATTTCACAAGTTTATTTTGGTCTAAACTCACCCTAAGAATTAATGTCAGGGTTGACACTGGCAACTGCATTTTGTTATGGGCTGTTTCTGGTCCCCATCTGGGCCTTCTGAAAATACTGAAAGAACTCCATCTTATTTGTATGGCCTCAGATATGATTTGTAGTCAAGGCAATGCCTAAAATGGAAGAAAAAACTCTCCAAACAATATTATATAGATAAGGTAGAGAGCAGTTCTTAAATGAAAGCTTTCAGGTGTACGGAGTACATAGGCACACACACAGAATTCTCACACTTTTATAACTTTAACTAATTACCATATCTAGTGGGTACATCCACCCTGAAAAACATTTTTGCCCCTGGTACCACCCTCAGAACTGCCCCATTGGAGCCTCTCCAAGGGTTCTGGGCCCTCTATCTTGTTTTGACTACAATATATCCTATTATTCCAGTCCTGGTGCACGTCCCAAACAGGATGTTCTTGCTAAAATCAATTTTCTTGAAAAGATTGTTAAACAGAAATTCATTGGAATGTAGCACAAACCATGAGAAAATATTTTACTAACTGTCTAAAGTGTCTAAAGTGAAAGAAAATTATACAGCTATATTAAAATCTACAAAATGCCTAAAAATTTTTAGGCATCAAAGGTTTGGTCTGCTTCCATTTGATAAAGGCCTGCAGCTGAGTGTTTTGTGGTGGCCATTGATAAAACATGCTCAAGAAGAAAAGTTCTGTTTAGTTATCATGACTAATACATCTAACTTTCTTATTTTAGGGTCATTTCTAGTAATAGATCACATATTGTGAAACTACCGGTGAATAGGGTAAGTGTCTGTGGGTTCTTTGTTATTTTCTCATTTCTCATGGCTCATATTAGCATTTTAGGTGGGAGTCTCCTGTCCAAATCTGTCTACATTCAAATAATCATGTGGGCTCCATTAATAGACAGCAGTTTCAGACCATGACTCATAGAATCATGTGAATATCTAAAATAGATCAAAGGAATAATGCTCAGAAAAAGCCTATTTGAGTTGCTCAAATGCAAGTGTTTACCTTGGAGTCATCTGATATTGGGTGAGAAGAATGTTGCTATTTGTTTTTTTACATTATAGAATATTGTCATAGGTTTTCTTGATTTAAAGAAAAAAACCTCTGCTTTGAATTTTTTCCCTTTACCATTGTGAAAGAAAGATGTTGAGCAAGGGAGGGGGGAAGGGATGAATAGAGCGAAGCCCCATATGCACAAAGGACTGGTTGAGTGGTTGCACATTCCAGACTACTTGCTTCGGACAACTGTGGGGGAGGTGGGTTTTTCCTCTGGAGACAGCACTTTTTTACTTTTGCCGGGCTCAGAGAAGGTGTGTGTGTGGAGGGGGAGCCCTGGGGTTCATTTAGTTTTCGACTGGGTCATCTGGCTGCCTTTGGCCCCAGTTCTCCTCCATTCTCTTATGCCCTGTCCTGCCCATGGCTTGGACTTGCCTCGGATTTCATCAAAGTAAGTGCCATCTCGGCTGGATGCTTCCCTAGAGCCCTTTCTCCTCAGTTTTCCTCTGCACTCCTTACTTAGCCCATGCTACAGTCTCTGGGGGTGGTGCCTCCCAAGTTTGCAGTGGGGTCTTAGGAGCCGACAGGTGTCCAGAAGCCTTTTGTACAGACGGCTCCACTCTTTGCTCCCATGGAAGGCAGATTGATCTGCGTGGCCATCCCCTCTCTGAGCTCAGCATGCCGCATCTGAGCTCCGGGCAGTTTGTGCTGTAGCCCCCTGCTGACCGTCAGGGAGCAACTGCAGTTTCCGCCCCTCCAGAGATCCAACAGCACCCCCTGTTGGTTGTGGTTAGAATTTTTCCAAAAGGCAAAAAGTACTTAATTGTTTTTGGTGGGGTGAAGGATTGTTGTTTGTTTTTTTCTTTTGTTGTGTTACCTATGCATATATATTCTTCAATAAAGGGTTGTTATTTTTTTTCTTTCTCCACATTTCCTTGACTGAAGCCTCTTAATTTCAGATTTACAATTGCTTAGAGGCAGGAGCATGGTCTTCCTCATAACGCGCCCTCCTTAGCAAACACTTCTGTCTCATTAAACTGAGACAAATATTTAATACAAAATTGTACATAGACATGATGTACAAGGAGATCCACTTATGAATACACTGTAAGAAAGAATATAGCTCTAGAATTTTAGAGGGATGGTGCTGAGATTAATTTCTGAGTATGTGTGCCTTTGATCCTCTGATTAAGGGCGTAGTAATATGCAGCCTTTCAAATCTGAACCTTACTTCTGAATTGTTTCAGAAATGTTCATATGTTTCATAAACTGAAGGACATTTTTACTGTTTGATTTCAGGTAAAACTATGGTAATGAGACCAATTTCAACTTAGTTCATGTAGTTATTTAGATGCAGTCATATATTGTGTGAAGCAGCATATGGTATCTTAAGGACTACCATTATGGAAATACAATCCATTTGTGTTAATCAACTTCTTTTCACTTGTACACATATTTTACAGCAACTAAAGTTTATGCACACTCCCCACCAGTTCCTGCTTCTGAGCAGTCCACCAGTCAAAGAATCCAATTTCCGAGCTGCTAAAAATCTTTATGGAAGTACCTTTGCATTTCAGTGAGTACATATATTCGTATTAATCAAAGGTTACCAAAATGCCATGCGATTTTTGTGTTCTTGCCATTTGAGGTTTACAGATGAGAATTTATTGTTTTACAGAATTACCAATTTCTTTTGCATTTTACACTGTGGATTTTAACACATTCTCTTTCACTTTTTTAGTGGTTCACACATTGAAAATTGGCATTCCATCCTCAGGAATGGCTTAGTTGTTGCTTCCAATACAAGGTTGCAGGTAAATAGTAGACTAAATAGACTTTGGCTAACCTGTGCACATTTGATTACATATTAAGATTAGATGACTTTTCAAGGGATGTTGTTCTGGCAGTCATATAGGTGGAAAAAAGGGCTGATTTCAAATATGCTCATGTTTCTTGGAATAGGTACTTTTCTGAAGCAATTAAAATGAAATAATGTGTTTACTAAAATGGCTGAAAAATCCCATAGGTGGCATCAGTGTTTCAATTTTACATTGCACAGCAGCACCTCCAGGAAGCTTAGCTCAGTACTGCTTAAAAGTAGTCTCAGGAATTAAAATTTAGACCTACATAAACTATGTCTATGTTATAGCAACTATGAGCATACTAGGTTTACAGAAGCTGGGTTTACAGCATCTTCTCTAGTTTCCTTGGGAAGGGAATATGGATTTACTAGCCAGGAGGGAGCTATTGCAAAGTTAATTTTGTTTTTTCAAACTGAATCATCTGGACATCACTATTGCAGAGTAAAGCAGGCAGTATCAGAGAGACTGGAGAATTTTAATTCAATGTATTTTAGTATCAAGGTTTTGACAGCTCTTTCCCTGGAGCTGGGTCCATGATACCTTGGAGGAGGATCCCAGGGTGCTGACTAAGAATTAGGGAACAGGAATCACTAAAAAAAGGGAATGGAAATCTCTGCTATTCCTCTTACTGGTTTGGGTGATTTTATTAGCATCTTTGTAGGATACTTTCCCAAGAAAGCAGGATTTACACACTAAAATTTACTAAAATAAAACCCTTTGTTCCTGCTTATTTTTTTGTTCAGGGTTGAGATACTAGGAAAAGGAGAAAGCAGTAAAGTTCTTTTTCATACAAGTCATAGTTTTTTAATCTCTCACACAACTGGGGCATATCCTGAGCCCATTTCATTCTGCTAACCCCAGTACCAACCAGTCAGGAAAAAAAAATCTACTCGCCAGGGATCCTATACAACATTGTAGGATCTGGAGAAGTGAGAGCATGATTGCACATTCCTATGGGAACTCTGTCACATTGCAGAGATGATGTAATGTCATTAGATCAGAGGAAAGGAATAAGGATGGGTCTGGGTAGAGTTTGGGGCAGTGCTTTCCAAATTCTTCTCTTGGTGGTGGTAGTTCTGGCCTTCTGCCTCAAATCGGGGGTCTATTTCTCTTCTTCTTCATTTTGACCTCCTTACCTTTCTATTGTTCTTGTCCCAACTTCTGAAGCTTGCAAAAACCCTTGGCTCTAAGTCCTTTTCTTCTATTCAAATGTCTACCTAGTTTAAATTTATAGCCTCTAGGTTGATTGTATAGCATTTCTAGCATTCTTCTTAGGTTTAGGTCCAGTGAGCAGAACAGAACAAGTTTTGCTTAGCAGTTCAGGCAGAGCAGGTGTTGGGGGGGCTTTTCTCAACAGAGCAAAACATCTCAGTTAACTCTTTTACGCCTTGCTCTCGTTTCATCCCTGACATGGAGCAGTGATACTAATGAAGAAGTCTTCCTTTTACTCTCTTCAGAGAGCTGATAGCGTTGTGGTTTAAGTGCAGGCCAAAATGATGGGATATGCAAGTCTGAATTGGCTCAGGCAAAAGCTTGATTGAACCCATTCCTCCAGTACTCAGGCTGAACTAGTGACTGAATTTTTCTATAGCATATGACTGTTATCACCATCTCTTAATTTCTTACCTTAAAGAAAAGAAAAGTAGCTGTTGGTGATGATGATTCAAAAAGTCTGGCTTAGGTTGTGGTTCCTGCACAGGTTTTGATGTGAGACACATGCTGAACTTGCTCAGCCTTGTTAAAGGTAAGATGTATTTGGCCATCTACAGAAACACCCTCTGTGGCATCCTCCATGGTAACGTTAAATTTAAAAACAGAAAATGCAACAATTTTATATGTAAATATGATGTAAAATTATCTTTGGGCATTTGAACATGTTTTCCAGAATATACGGTATCTTAGTTGAATATTCAAAGCATGATTCTTTTTAAAGACTTTTTCGAACACCATTTATTATGACAATAAATTAGTGAAGTGGGGCAGATGCTTAGCTACATTAAGATCTGTGTCTATCATTATTATTTTGTCCAGATAATCAATTTAATATTAAACAGTCACTCTGCTTTGTTTCAGCTCCATGGTGCAATGTTTGGAAGTGGAATCTACCTTAGTCCATTGTCAAGCGTATCATTTGGTTACTCAGGTGATATTTATAAATAATTCTAAAGCTTGAGAAATATAGGGGGTATCTTATTCTGCTGCTTTTCTTACCAGCTTCACTGTTTACAACACTGTAGTAAATTTTATCTTTGTAGGCCAAGGTTTAATTTATTTAAAAAAGGAGGAAATCCAAGTTCCTTTGTTAAATACTTGTCCTCAATTTTCAAGGTACTGAGTATCTTGACACTGCTTGAAGTCAATAGTAGCTAATACTGGATGCTGTGTGCAATGGAGCGGGTCTTAATTATACAGTGTCCAACTTTGTGTTTTGGGTTTTTTGTCAGTATTTGCCTAAGTCAATATAACACTGTATATGGATTTATGGGCTTTTAGGATCTGATCTGACAAAAAAAAATATTCATCAATAGACATGTTCAACTGTGTATGTTTAAGAATATTCTCAAGTATTGCCATGTTAGGGTTACATAGAAAGTACAGGACAGTGTGTTTATTTTAGCATGAGAAGGGGAGGAAATATAATTTGTCCCATTAATAAATCAAAAAGTGAGTGATGCAGAGTTTTCCATATAAGAATAAAATATCAAATAGAAGCACAATACATGATACATCAATGTGCATTTTAAGAAACTTTCATAAAGATTTTAAATTACAGTGACTTTTTCCTTTAGTTATGCTGTATATTTACCATTTCATATGATCCTAGAATGCTTTGGGTTGGAAGGGACATTGTTGGAAACTAAATATGTGCAGGTAACACCAAGATGGCCATGAACCACAGCTGAAATGTGAAGAGTAGATTTATTCCATTATTCTCAAGGACACAAATACACTGCTAAGCTTAGCCCAAACTTAGCAGGGGCAAAAAATCCAAACAGGTCTGTGCCCTGTCTTACATATCAAAGGGCCTAACCCAGAGCAATCCTTCACCAGGCTGTGTTTTTATAATCTCTGAACTCTCTTATCTCTCTTCCCCTAGGCCTGTGGGAAAGAATGTTTTTAAGTCTTTATCAACATTCTGTTAACTTCTTTGAGAGAATTCCATTTCTTTCAGCAGACAGAAAACAACCCAAAGCAAACACAAATACCAGAAATTTCCCACACAGAGTATTTTAGCATCTCCCAGGTGCAAAGTTGGTCTCTGAGCAAAAACAATTCTAAAACCAACTTATTTTTCTTTCTCCTCAACAATCTTCCATTTTCAACCCCTTCCTCCCCACATTCCACCCCATTGCTCAAGAGACCACCAAGTTGGGCCAGAAATGTAGGACAGGGTAACTTATAAAGGCATTTAATGGAGCATATAGGAATAAAGGAATAAACATATAATGCTTCAAGGTAAATGTCCCAGTCCTCCTGTCAAAGAGTGTGTTTGCGTGCATGTAGATAAAGTTTATTCTGTGAGTTTTAGTTATGCTTTCTGATTTCCAGTAATTTTAGGTAACATCATGATTTTAAGAGCTCAGCATTTTTTACTAGTATGTATTGAATTTCAGTATCAGTAATCTCTAAATGCCCTTTTAGCTTTTCAGAGATTACACAAGTAGGGAAACTCTTTAGGACTCACTATAAGTACAGGTTGTAGTATCATTGTCTAACAAAATGCCCTTCTTTTTGGACAACATTGTTTTGTCAGCTTCAATATGTTTTTTTCTCTCTACTTTTCTGGATCACTTCCATCCAGTCTCTTCCAGAAAGTATATAATATTTGATGCCAATGAAAAACATTGAGGAGTCCTACACTGCCTGTTGTTTCAAAGACTTAAACTTCTCCTTCATTCAGTCTATGTTTGCAAACTGCAAAGAAATATGGAATACTGAAAAAGCAAGGAAGCCTTAAGTAGCATAAAATACAGGAATTTTATATAAACCAATATGAGGAATATATGAGAGATGTAAGGCACAAATGGAGATGTTTAGATTTCTGAGCTGGAAACTGGATCAAAGGTGGCTGACAAATAATTTAATACTTTTTCCTGGAGATAAATGAAACAAAGTTAAACTTTAAAACTATTGTGCTGGTTTAAAGGTAAATCAGCAGGAGAAATGAACCCAACTCAAAAGAGATTATAAATCAGAATTACAATTTAAGAAAAATATACAATAAATACAATTCTACAGATGAACAATTGGTTTTAACCCACAAAAACCCAGATGTATAACCCAGCACCCTGGGGCACGAAAAGACTGGTGTTCGTTGGCTCCTGTGCTGAGCCCCATGTGGGCCCCCTGAGCCTAAAAATAAAAGAAGCAGAAGAACCTGTTGGTGCGAGTGATAGTCGCAGTCCAGTTGAGAGTGGTGGTCCCAGTCTAGTTGAGGTTCTGGTCCTCCTCTGGATCCCATGAGTGGTACCAGAAGTCTCAAGACCCCAAGATTATATACACCCAGGTTCAGGCAGGAATGCCCAGCACCTCCCCCAGGGCG
>NW_020956247.1:64895-73937 GCF_003031625.1 Empidonax traillii
TCCCTCCACCCAGTGCCTTCAAGGTGGTTTTCAGGAGTCCATTGCACCACTCAACTTTTCCGGCAGCTGGTGCATGGTAGGGGATGTGATACACCCACTCAATGCTGTGCTCTCTGGCCCAGGTGTCTATGAGGCCATTCCTGAAATGGGTCCCACTGTCAGACTCAGTTCTCTCTGGGGTGCCGTGTCACCACAGGACTTGCTTTTCAAGGCCCAGGATGGTATTCCAGGCAGTGACGTGAGGCACAAGGTATGTCTCCAGCCATCCAGTGGTGGTTTTTACCATGGTCAGCATGTAGTGCATGCCTTGCCAGGTTTAGGGAAGTGTGATGTAGTCAACTTGCCAGGCTTCCCCATACCTGTATTTCAACCACCGTCCACCATACCACAGAGGCTTCACCCGCTTGACCTGCTTGATGGCAACACATGTCTCACAGTCATGGATAACTTGTGAGACACTGTCCATGGTTAGATCCACCCCTCGGTCACGAGCCTATCTGTATGCTGCATCTCTCTCCTGATGACCAGAGACATCATGGGCCCATCAGGCCAGAAAAAATTCTCCCTTGTGCTGCCAATCCAGATCTACCTCAGAGTCTTAATCATAGAATCATAGAATCATAGAATCATAGAATCAGATGGGTTGGAAAAGACCTTTGAGATCATCAAGTCCAACCCTTGATCCACTACCACCACAGTTACCAGACTGTGGCACTAAGTGCCACATCCATTCTCTTCCTAAATACCTCCAGGAACAGAGAATCCAACACCACCTCCCTGGGCAGCCCATTCCAATGCCTGATTACCCTCTCTGTAAAGAACTTCTTCCTAATATCCAACCTAAACCTCCCCTGGCAGAGCTTAAGACCATGCCCTCTTGTCTTACTGATAGTTGCCTGTGAGAAGAGACTGACCCCCACCTGGCTACAACCTCCTTTCAGGTAGTTATAGACAGTGATGAGGTCCCCCCTGAGCCTTCTCTTCTCCAGGCTAAACAACTCCAGCTCCCTCAGCCCCTCCTCATAGGACTTGTCTTCAAGTCCTTTCACCAGCCTCATTGCTCTTCTCTGGACCTGCTCCAGCACCTCAATATCCTTCCTGAAATGAGGGGCCCAGAACTGGACACAATACTTGAGGTGTGGCCTCACCAGTGCTGAGTACAGGGGAAGAATCGCTTCCCTGGTCCTGCTGGCCACACTGTTCTTGATACAGGCCAGGATGCCATTGGCCTTCTTGACTACCTGGGCACACTGCTGGCTCATGTTCAGCTTCCTGTCCATCCAAACTCCCAGATCCCTTTCTGCCTGGCTGCTCTCCAGCCACTCTGTCCCCAGTCTGTAGTGCTGCAGGGGGTTGTTGTGGCCAAAGTGTAGGACCTGGCACTTGGCCTTGTTGAACCTCGTCCCGTTGGAATCAGCCCAACTCTCCAGTATGTCCAGGTCCCTCTGCAGAGCCCTCCTGCCTTCCAGCTGATCAACGCTCCCCTCCAGCTTGTTTTCATATGCAAATTTGCTAATGGTGGACTCAATCCCCTGATCAAAATTGTTGATAAAGATATTAAACAGAACTGGACCCAACACTGATCCCTGCGGGACACCACTGGTGACCGACTGCCAACTGGATGCAGCACTGTTCCCCACCACTCTCTGGGCTCAGCCCTCCAGCCAGTTCCTAACCCAGCACAGAATGCCCCTCTTCAAGTTGTGGGCGGCCAGTTTTTTCACAAATATGCTGTGGGCGACAATGTCAAAGGCTTTGCTAAAGTCCAGATAGACCACATCCACAGCCTTTCCCTCATCCACCAGGTGAGTCACCTGATCATAAAAGGAGATCAGGTTGGTCAAACTGGACCTGCCCTTCCTAAACCCATGCTGGTTGGCTCTGATCCCTTGTCCATCCTGTAGGTGCTGTGTGATTGCACCTAGGATGATCTGCTCCATAACCTTGCCAGGCACTGAGGTCAGGCTGACAGGTCTGCAGTTTCCTGGGTCCTCCTTGCAGCCCTTTTTGTGGATTGGCGTGACATTTGCCAACTTTCAATCTTCTGGGACATCCCCAGTGATCCAGGACTGTTGGCAAATGATGGAGAGTGGCTTGGCGAGCTCTTCCACCAGCTCCCTCATCACCCTTGGGTGGATCCCATCTGGTCCCATAGACTTGTGAGGATCCAAGTGGCTCAGCAGGTCGCTGACTGTTTCCTCCTTGATTACAAGGGGGCTATTCAGTTTCTTATCCATGTCTACAACCTCCAGAAGCCAGCTGTCCTCAGGACAACCTGTCTTAGTGTTGAAGACTGCGGTAAAGATGGTGTTAAATACCTCAGCCTTGTCCTCATCTTTGATAACTATGTTCCCACCCATGTCCAATAAAGAATGGAGGTTTTCCTTGTGCCTCCTTTTGCTACTGATGTATCTATAGAAAGACTTCTTGTTATCCCTGACAGAAGTAGTAAGATCAAGTTCAAGTTTTGCCTTCATCTCTCTGATTTTCTTTTGGCAAGACCTAACTATATTCCTAAACTTTTCCTGAGTAGCCAGCCCTTTTTCCCATAACCAGTAGGCTCTCTTTTTTACCCTAATCTCCTTTAAAATATCCCTGTTCAGCCAGACCGGTGTGACGGTTTGGACTTGGCTCCCTGCCAAATGCCCAAAAGTTATGACAGCAGCCCCCTTTCCCCCTCCTTTCTTCCCTTAAATTAAAGGAAAAAGAAACTATAAAAATTAAACAACCCAAAGTCAAGCTGCTTATATAAAAATATATCTATATTTACGTAAATTTCAATTATGTACAGTTAAGATGTTATATACACAGTAAAAGAGGGTCCACCCCCCGAAGGGATAGGGAAAGGGGAAAAAAGGGGACGAAAGGGAATAAAAGGGACACCGAACAGGTATACTAGATTAAACTATACTAATAACTAACAAAACAGATCTCATCACGTCCCTTAGAACAGCAGGATTGGCAGTCACAGCCAGCACTCTCCAAACCTCCACGTGGCAGGACGGTGGACTCTGCAGGCCTCAGCCTTAGATAAGTGAAACCAACGCAGGGACCCACTGTTCCCAAACCTCGTCGGAAGAGAAGAGAGAGAGGTCTCTAATCTCCGACTTATTTGTACTCTGGTTTACGTAAAAATTGTATGGAATACTGGGTACTTGGCTACTTCCTTGGTTACAAACTGGTGACCAGGAAGGTCTAGACTAAAACCATCACATTCTCCACTCCTTATTCCATACTATTTTTACGTAACACCTACATTTCTTGTTCACTTATATTCCGCGCATATATACACATATGCATATTCGTATATAGTCCTTGTTCATTCTTTAGAGCATTCATCTTGTAGAATAATCAGCATCAGCATCAGGATTAGCTTGGTTCTCATTCTTGGCCCTTAGGTCACAATCACAGTTCTGGTTTTCAGGGCTTGTCCTCTGGTCTGGGCTGGTTTATTACTGGATACCGGTATCAATTGTTCAGGTCTTTCTCATTTGGTGACTGGTTTCCTGCAAAACACAACTCAAAGCACGATTAGTTTTTCCCCAAGGTTAAATTTCCTTGGGGCAGGTAGTGGATCTCTCCATCCTTTCTCATTACCCACCAGGTATTTCCGGGCCTTTGAGCGAAAACAATCTCAGGAATGGGTTTGTCTTGGTTTGAGGAAGGAGTAATCCAAATAGCCTTTCCTAACATACCTCTTAGATGGATCACTGGAACTTTGTCTCCATCTACAGTGTGGAGGGATTCTGCTTGGGCAGGACTAGCTCGATTGAAAGAGCTTCTAGTGTTAACTAGCCAGGTGGCCTTGGCTAAGTGCTTGTCCCAGTTCTTGAAAGTTCCCTCACCTAGTGCCTTCAGAGTTGTTTTTAACAGTCCATTACACCTTTCAACTTTCCCAGCAGCGGGTACATGATATGGAATGTGATATACCCATTCAATACCATGCTCCCGTGCCCAAGTGGCCATCAGATTATTCTTGAAATGAGTTTCGTTGTCTGACTCAATTCGGTCTGGAGTGCCATGTCTCCACAGGACCTGCTTTTCAAGACCTAGAATGGTATTTCGGGCTGTTGCACGTGGTACCGAATATGTTTCTAACTATCCAGTAGTCACTTCCACCATGGTAAGCACATAGTGTTTACCTTGGCGGGTTTGTGGCAATGTGATATAATCGACCTGCCATGCTTCTCCGTATCTATACTTGTCCCAGCGTCCACCATACCATAGGGGTTTCAACCTTTTGGTCTGTTTAATGGCAGCACAGGTTTCACAGTCATGAATAACCTGGGAGATAGTGTCCATGGTTATATCCACCTCTCGGTTTCGTGCCTATCTATAGGTGGCATCTCGGCCCTGATGGTTTGAAGCATCATGGGCCCATCGAGCTAGGAACAACTCTCCCTTTTGTTGCCAGTCTAGGTCTACTTGTGACACCTCGACTTGTGCAGCACGGTCTGCCTGTCTGTTATGAGCATGTTCTTCATTAGTTCGATCTTTGGGCCCATGGGCATCTACATGGCGCACTCTCACATTCAGTTTCTTTGCTCTGGCAGCAATGTCTTGCCACAAATCGGCAGCCCAGATGGGTTTTCCTCTACGTCTCCAATTTATTTTCTTCCACCTGTCTAGCCATCCCCATAGGGCATTGGCTATCATCCACGAATCGGTGTATAGGTAGAGTTTTGGCCATCCTTCTCTTTCTGCAATGTCCAGGGCCAATTGGACAGCTTTGAGTTCTGCAAACTGACTTGATTCACCTTTACTTTCAGTGGCTTCTGCCACCCTTTGGGTGGGACTCCACACAGTTGCTTTCCACTTCCGGCTCCTTCCTACAGTGCGGCAAGAACCGTCAGTGAAAAGGGCATAGCGTGTCTCTTCATCTGGTAGCTGATTATATGGCGGAGCTTCTTCAGCTCGACTCACTGGCTCTTCTTCTTCTTCATCTGCTAGACTGAAGTTCCCACCTTCAGGCCAATTGGTTATAATTTCCAAAATTCCAGGGCGATTCGAGTTTCCCATTCGGACACGTTGTGTAATCAAAGCCATCCACTTGCTCCACGTGGCATCGGTGGCATGATGCGTAGGGGGCACCTTATCCTTGAACATCCAACTCAGCACTGGTAATCGGGGTGCCAGGAAGAGCTCTGTTTCGGTACCAATCACTTCTGAGGCTGCTCGTATGCCTTCATATGCCGCTAAGATTTCTTTTTCCATAGGGGTGTAATTGGCCTCAGAACCTCTGTAGCTTCGGCTCCAGAAACCAAGTGGTCGCCCTCGCTTCTCACCAGGCACTTTTTGCCAGAGGCTCCAGGAGGGACCTTTATCTCCAGCTGTAGAGTAAAGTACATTCTTTACATCTGGTCCCGTCCTGACTGGCCCAAGAGCCACAGCATGTGCAATCTCTTGCTTGATTTGCCTGAAAGCTTGTTGTTGTTCAGGACCCCATTGGAAGTTGTTCTTTTTACGGGTCACAAAGTAAAGAGGGCTTACAATTTGGCTGTACTCAGGGATGTGCATCCTCCAGAAGCTTATGGCTCCCAGAAAAGCTTGGGTTTCTTTCTTGTTTGTCGGTGGAGCCATTGCTATGATCTTATTGATGACGTCTGTTGGAATCTGACGACGTCCATCTTGCCATTTCACCCCTAGGAACTGAATCTCTCTGGCAGGTCCCTTGACTTTATTTCTCTTGATGGCAAAACCAGCCTCAAGGAGAATCTGGATGATCTTTTGTCCTTTTTCAAAAACTTCTTCTGCTGTGTTCCCCCATACGATGATGTCATCCATGTACTGCAGGTGCTCTGGGGCCTTGCCCTTCTCTAGGGTGGCCTGGATCAGTCCATGGCAAATGGTTGGACTGTGCTTCCACCCCTGGGGCAGTCGATTCCAGGTGTACTGCACACCCCTCCAGGTGAAAGCAAACTGTGGCCCGCACTCTGCTGCCAAGGGAATGGAGAAAAACGCATTAGCAATATCAATAGTGGCGTACCACTTCGCTGTCTTGGACTCCAGTTCGTACTGGAACTCCAACATGTCTGGTACAGCAGCACTCAATGGTGGCGTGACTTCATTCAAGCCACGATAGTCCACTGTCAGTCTCCATTCTCCATCAGATTTACGTACAGGCCAGATAGGGCTGTTGAAGGGTGAGTGTGTTCTGCTGACCACCCCTTGACTCTCTAACTTCCTGATCATCTTGTGAATGGGGATCACAGCATCTCGGTTTGTCCTATACTGTCGCCTGTGTACAGTTGCAGTGGCTATAGGCACTTGTTGATCTTTGACTCGGAGTAGTCCCACAACGGAAGGGTCTTCTGAGAGGCCAGATAGGGCAGACAATTGCTTGGACTTCTCTTCAATCACCGTGGCTACACCGAAAGCCCATCGGTACCCCTTTGGGTCTTTGAAGTATCCTCTTTTTAGGTAGTCCATACCAAGAATGCAAGGGGCTTCTGGCCCCGTCACAATGGAATGCTTTTGCCATTGGTCTCCTGTCAAGCTCATATCGGCCTCTACCACTGACAATTCTTGAGACCCTCCGGTCACTCCAGAAATAGAAACAGCCTCCACACTCTTATGCTCCGATGGCATTAAAGTACACTGGGCACCAGTATCCACCAAAGCCCGGTATCTCTGAGGATCCGATGTGCCAGGCCATCAAACCCACACAGCCCAGTAAACCCTATTATCTTCCTGGTCCCTATCCTTCTCCTGGCAGAAGGCAGGGCCCCTCTATTGGTCTTGATCAGAGTATTCATGGTCCGACTTTGCCTTCTTAGAAGCTTTCTTGTTACTGTCAAAGTGGACCTCCATCTTTTTGTGTTTCAGGGATTGCAGGGCATCTGCATCAACTACATAGACAACCTTTTTGTTGTCTTCCTTTTGTTGCAATTCTCTTACTCTGGCCTCAAGTTTGGAAGTGGGTGCACCATCCCACTTCTTCATGTTTTCTCTCTTACCACGCAGATAGGACTACAGTTGGTTGCGTGATTTCCGTCTGGGGTATCCTCTCCTTCTGCATGCTAGGAAAGGAGACTGTGAACGAGACCGGGACCAAGATCGAGGTCGAAATCGTGGTCGAAACCACTTTATTGGTCTGCCTCTATAGTCTCTATAATCTATGTAAACTCTATCATCTCTGTTCCTATAGTCGTCTTCATACCTGAAATATTCATAGGGCCTCTCCATTGCTTTCTTAGGATGGGTAGGTCAGTGTTGGGCATCAGAGGACCTTTCTAAATTTTCGGCTATAGTCCTTATCCATGAACACATGGTGTCCACAGTTGGTTCATCCGTCTTTGGATTGTAAATTGATATCAAACAGTTGAGGTACGATGCAGGGGCACCTCTAATCACTTGCCTCCACATAGACTCTGTACATGCAATCTTCTCTGGTTCCAAACAGTCATAGTAATCTGAATTGCAGTATATGAGTTCCAGCATGGCTAATTCTCTTAAGTATTGGACGCCTTCTTCTGCAGTCATCCACTTTTTTGGAGAACTCATTAAGTATTCCTTAAAAGGATATTTTTCCCTCACAGCATGGAGGATTTGGAACCAGAGACTGAGATTGTATGTCTCTCTCGTGATTTCCTGTTCTATTTCACGGCCCTGAGCGAGGAATCCTAGTTGCTGTGCCTCATGACCCTCTAACAAGTGGCTTCTGGCCCCATTATCCCAACATCGTACCAGCCAGGTGAGAATTTGTTCACCAGGCCGGAGGCTGTAATCCCGTCATAGATCCCGGAGCTCTGCTGGGGTCATTGTTCGCAGTACCTCACTCGTTCGCACAACTTCTGTTCCGGAATAAGGGTCTCTCCTACGTGGAATCATTTCCACTCCCCTTCTGACGCTTTTATGTGGAACTGCTTTCTCTCTCTCTGCCTCTTTCACGTGGAGGCAGAGACTGAGCATGTAGCGGGGATAGGCTTCTGCTCCGTTGTCTAAGCCCTCGAGGTGGAGGTAGCGAGTAGTCCTTCAGACTTTGGGATGAAGGTCTCAACCGTTCTTCTGTATCCTCCGCTGGAAAGTCAAGAAGAGAATATTTGGGTATCAGCCTTTTCTTTGGTGTTTTATTGGCCATCTGTGCTGCTGCCCCTTCTTCCATTAGGTGTGCTCTCTTTTCCTTTGGGCGCGCTCCTAATTCTTTTGGGCGCGCTCCTTCTCTCGCTGCTGCTTCTTCCTCTTTTGCAGCCGTCCATTCGTCTACCACTACATAGCTGGATGGGATAGGTTCCATGGGGCTGGCAAGTCCCTTTGCTCCTTCTTCTTCTTCTTCTTCTTCTTCTTCTTCTTCTTCTTCTTCTTCCTCTTCTTCTTCTCCTTTTATATGCCTTAATCGTGGAATTACGCCTGTAGCTTCTGCACTATCCCTTATCCATATCTTCTTCTTAGTTAGGGGAGCAATAGTGATTCTCGGGTTGGTAGTTTGGGTCTTCATCTCCGTGGTAGTCTTAACATTAGATGTTGTAGTTTGAGTTCCAGTGTCCATGAGATCTACGGTCTGGACTCCAGTTTCAATGGATTTAGCAGAAGCTGTGCTGACTTCAAGTTGGGTCTTTGTTCCATGCTCAGTTGAATTAACGGAGACAGCACTAACTTCAGGTTGAGTTTGTGTTCCACACTCAGTCAGCTTAACAGAGACGGTACTGACTTCGGGTTGAGTTTGTGTTCCATGTTCAGTCAGCTTAACAGAGATGGTGCTGATTTCGGATTGAGTTTGTGTTCCACACTCAGTCAGTTTAACAGAGATGGTGCTGATTTCGGGTTGAGTTTGTGTTCCACACTCAGTCAGTTTAACAGAGATGGTGCTGATTTCGGGTTGAGTTTGTGTTCCACACTCAGACAGTTCAACAAAGACGGTGCTGATTTCGGGTTGAGTCTGTATCCCGACGTCTGTAGACTCAATAGGGGCATCATTTGTTTCAGGCGACATAGTTTGACTTTCTGCCTCTGCCCTAGGCTTTTGATAGTGATCTATGGCAGCTCCATAAGCTGTCACTAGACCCCAGCATAAAGCAAGGAGCTGCGTATTTGGATCATCGT
>NW_020956247.1:74000-75363 GCF_003031625.1 Empidonax traillii
CAATAGGGGCATCATTTGTTTCAGGCGACATAGTTTGACTTTCTGCCTCTGCCCTAGGCTTTTGATAGTGATCTATGGCAGCTCCATAAGCTGTCACTAGACCCCAGCATAAAGCAAGGAGCTGCGTATTTGGATCATCGTATGAAAGACACCCTTCAACTAAACAACGTGCCATCTCATCAGGATTAGACACTTGTTCTGGCGTGAAATCCCAAACAATGGGAGGTGTCACACGCCCTACCAGTTTGCCAAAATTTACCCATGCTCCTTGCCATCCAGAAACTGGCCTTTCCAAGACCCTTCCCAAAGTTCCAGTGAATCCTCTAGAGGTCTGGCCTTTTCTACAGTACAGAAGGCAACACAACACCATTCATCCAGTTTTAAATAACGCTTTCACCGCCTTCACCAGTACTAGGATTGTTACTAAACAATTTAAGTAAAAATTAGAGCCAATTGTAATGATGGGGATCTCCTTTAGCAGGCCTTTAATGTCAAAATTGAGGGAAGTGAAATACACCTTCCATTCATTCCAATCAAGGAAAGTGAGATACTCCTTCCATTCATCCCAATCAAAGAAGGGGACATAGTCCTCCCATTCATCTCCAGTTGGGCGTTTCCCTACAGGGTAGCCCAAAACAGGCACAAATATAGCTAATACAATGAAACAAGTAGTTAGAATAGCCATAGTTATATTATTCTTTCTCTCTGTTCCTAAACAATAGGTCTGTTTATATAAACAAGCCTCTCTTGGCAGTTTTCCTGGTAACTGTTCCAAAACAAACCAGGATAACCAAAACAATCGCCCCGTACCGGGCCACCAAAAAATGTGACAGTTTGGACTTGGCTCCCTGCCAAATGCCCGAAAGTTATGACAGCAGCCCCCTTTCCCCCTCCTTTCTTCCCTTAAATTAAAGGAAAAAGAAACTATAAAAATTAAACAACCCAAAGTCAAGCTGCTTATATAAAAATATATCTATATTTACGTAAATTTCAATTATGTACAGTTAAGATGCTATATACACAGTAAAAGGGGGTCCACCCCCCGAAGGGAAAGGGAAAGGGGAAAAAAGGGGACGAAAGGGAATAAAAGGGACACCGAACAGGTATACTAGATTAAACTATACTAATAACTAACAAAACAGATCTCACCATGTCCCTTAGAACAGCAGGATCAGCAGTCACAGCCAGCACTCTCCAAACCTCCACGTGGTAGGACGGTGGACTCTGCAGGCCTCAGCCTTAGATAAGCGAGACCAACGCAGGGACCCACTGTTCCCAAACCTCGCCGGAAGAGAAGAGAGCGAGGTCTCTAATCTCCGACTTATTTATACTCTGGTTTACGTAAAAATTGTATGGAATACTG
>NW_020956247.1:75679-81600 GCF_003031625.1 Empidonax traillii
CCAGCACTCTCCAAACCTCCACGTGGTAGGACGGTGGACTCTGCAGGCCTCAGCCTTAGATAAGCGAGACCAACGCAGGGACCCACTGTTCCCAAACCTCGCCGGAAGAGAAGAGAGCGAGGTCTCTAATCTCCGACTTATTTATACTCTGGTTTACGTAAAAATTGTATGGAATACTGGGTACTTGGCTACTTCCTTGGTTACAAACTGGTGACCAGGAAGGTCTAGACTAAAACCATCACAGCCGGTCATCTTCCCTGTCGGTTTGCCTTTTGGCAGATTGGGACAGCCTTCTCTTGTGTGTTCAAGACTTTCTTCTTGAAGCATGTCCATCCCTCCTGGACCCCTTTGTTTTCAAGGGTTGTTTCCCAGGGTACACTCTGAACTAATCTACTGAAAAGGCCAAAATCTGCCCTCTGGAAGCGCAGCGTAGAGGTTTTATTGATGACCCTCCTTGTATCCCTGAGTATTGAAAACATGGTTACTGCGCCCCAGATGGCATCCGACCACCACATCTCCCACCAGCCCCTCTCTGTTTGTGAACAGAAGGTCTAGCAGGACCCCATCTCTGGTAGGCTCATTTACCAGCTGGAGCAGGAAATTATCCTCTATACGCTCTAGGAATCTCCTAGACTGCCTCTTCTTTGCTGTGTGGAGTTCCCAGCAGACATCCGGCAGGTTAAAGTCACCCACAAGAACAAGGGCTGGCGATTTTGAGACATCTGCCAGCTGCTTGTAGAATAATTCATCATCCTGGTTGGGTGGTCTGTAACAGACTTCCACTAGGATATCAGCCTTGTTGGCCTTTTCCCTGAGTCTGATCCACTGGTACTCAATCTTATTGTTACTGACTTCAAGTTCTAGAGTCAAGAGACTCTCTAACATATAGAGCCACCCCTCCACCTCTCCTACCTTGCCTATCCCTTCTGAAGAGCTTGTAGCCATCCATGGCAGCACTCCAGTCATGCGAGTCATCCTACCACGTTTCTGTGATGGCGACTACATCATAGCTTTCCTGCTGCACGATGGCTTCCAGCTCCTCCTGTTTGTTACCCGTGCTGCGTGCATTGGTATACGTGCACTTCAGCTGGGCTGCTGGTTTCACTCTTGACCCGGGCTTTTCACCCTTAGGCTCATCTCTGGAGGGCCCAGTTTCAATCCCTTCCCCCTTCAAACCTAGTTTACAGCCCTCCTGATTAGCCCTGCCAACTTACAGGCTATAGTCCTTTTGTCCGTGCTAGATAGATGAAGCCCATCTGATTTGAGGAGACTAGGTACCATGGAATTTGCCCCATGGTCAAAAAAACCAAAATTCCGCTAGTGGCACCAATCCTTTAGCCACCTATTGATGAGATGGGTTTTCCTACTCCTCTCCTCCTTCATCCCTGCTACTGCAGGAACTGAAGTAAACACCACCTGTGCTCCTGTCCCATTAACTAATCTACCCAGTGCCTTGAAATCCTTTTTAATCACCCTGGTACTTCTTCCATTAATGTCATCACTGCCAGCCTGAACTATCAACAGTGGATAATAATCTGAGGGCTGAATTAGCTCAGGGAGTCTCCTACTGATATCCCTGGCAGCTCGGTCCACTTGCTCATTGTTACGATGCTCTTCATTAGCCCACCTCTTGGGTAAATGAGCATCTACGTGACAGACCATCATGCTCAGCTTCTCTACCTGGCCAGCAATGTCCTGCCCCATCTCAGCTGCACAGATGGGTTTCCCTTTGCGCTGCCAGTTGGTCTTTCTGCATCACTCTAGCCATCCCCACAGAGCATTGAACACCATCCATGAGTCTGTGTAGAGATAGAGTCTTGGCCACTTCTCTCTTTCAGTGATATCCAAAGCCAGCTGAACAGCTTTAAGCTCTGCAACACCTTGTCCTTTGGTCACTTCTGCAACTCTCCATGCGGGATTCTATACAGCTGCCTTCCATTTCCGATTTGTCCCTACAGTGCAATAGGAGCCATCGGTGAAGAGAGCATATCATCTTCTGGTAGCTGGTTATATGGTGGGGCCTCCTCAGCCCATGTCACCTGCTCCTCTTCTTCTTCAGAGGATAGTCTGAAACTCTCACCTTCAGGTCAGTTGGTGATAATTTCCAGAATCCCAGGGCGATTAAGATTCCCTATCCAGGTTCACTGTGTGATCAGAACGATCCACTTACTCCATGTGGCATCGGTGGCATGATGTGTAGAAGGAGCTTTTCCTTTGAACATCCAGCCCAGCACTGGTAGTTGGGGTGCCAGGAGGAGCTGTGCTTCAGTGCTGATCTCTTCTGAGGCAGCTCGAACTCCTTCGTAAGCAGTCAGGATCTCTTTCTCAGTTGGGGTATAGTTGGCTTCAGATCCTCTGTATCCTCGACTCCAGAATCCCAGTGGTTGTCCTCATGTCTCCCCAGTCACTTTCTGCCAGAGGAAGGACCATTCTCCCCAGCTGCAGTGTAGAGCATGTTCTTCATGTCCTGTCCTGACTGGCCCAAGGGCTACTGCATGTCCTGTTTAATTTGTTCAAAGGCCTGTTGTTGTTCAGGGCCCCACTGGAAATCATTTTTCTTCCATGTCACAAGGTAGAGAGGACTTACAGTCTGACTGTACTCAGGGATATGCATCCTCCAAAAGCCCACGGCACCTAGGAAAGACTGTGTTTCCTTCTTGCTGGTTGCGGGGGACATGGCTGCTATTTTGTTAATCACCTCCATTGAAATCTGCTGACGTCCATCTTGCCACCACTCCTAGGAACTGAATTTCCTGAGCAGGTCCCTTGACCTTACTTTGTTTAATGGCAAAACCAGCTCTTAGGAGAATCTGGATTATATTCTCTCCTTTTTCGAAGACTTCCTCTGCTGTGTTCCCCCATATGATGATGTCATCGATGTACTGTAGATGTTCTGGAGCCTCACCCTTTTCCAGTGCAGTCTGGATCAGTCCATGGCAAGTGGTGGGACTGTGTTTCCACCCCTGGGGCAGCCGATTCCAGGTGTACTGCACATCTCTCCAAGGGAAAGCAAATTGTGGCCTGCACTCTGCTGACAAAGGAATGGCAGAAGAAGGCACTGGCAATGTCAATGGTAGCATACCACTTGGCTGCCTTGGACTCCAGCTTGTACTGAAGCTCCAGTATGTCCGGCACAGCAGCACTCAGGGGTGGTGTGACTTCATTGAGTCCACGGTAATCCACGGTCAGCCTCCACTTTCCGCTGGACTTAAGCACTGGCCATATAGGGCTATTAAAGGGTGAGCGAGTCTTGCTGACCACCCCCTGGGTCTCCAGTTCACAGATCATCTTATGTATAGGAGCCACGGAGTCTCGATCGAAGCAGTATTGCAGACGATGTACTGTTGCTGCGGCCATGGGTACCAATTGTTCTTCAACCTTCAGCAGTCCCACAGCAGAAGGGTCCTCTGAGAGACCAGGCAAGGTGTTCAACTGTCTAATTTCCTTTTAATTTCTACCTGGCTAGAGGCAGGGCACTCCTTGTGCTGGTCATGGTGCTCACTGCTCTCTTCTTGTATGACCTGGAGGTCCGTTCAAGAGGATCAGACATATCATCATTCCTATACTGTCTGGAGTCTTCCCCACGAGAGACCGGAGCAGCATTCATCCTTGAAGAGTTCCTTGTGGTACTTATTCCTCTTTTCAATTCACATACCCGGGCTGCTAAGGAAGAGGTGGGTTTTCCATCCCACTTCCTCATATCTTCTCCATGCTCATGGAGGTAAAGCCATAGATTGCCACGTGGAGTGTACCCTCTCTCCTTAGCTGGGGGACACCTGCTCTGGATAGCAGAAAATCTGGTTTGTCCTAATGAGATATGGAAGATCCCTTCCTTAATTTCCTCTCTTAGCTTCTGGTGGCCCTCTTCAATCTTCTCTTCCCAGCTTTGGACATGTTCAGCCAGTTTAGTTTCCACAGATGAGACATGGGCTCATAATGGGGCAGTGACAGTGTCTTCATAAATCCAGAGTTTACTAACCAGCACACCCACCTTGTCCTCTCCCTCACTCCAATGCAACATGGCTTAGTGGGAATACATTTCTGGCCCAAGCTGTGCAAACTTTAACCTCATCTGGGATGTGCACTGTACACCTTCTGGACTTTTAGGGAGTCTTTCGTCCTCTGAAAAGATTATGTCCAGTACAGCTAATTCCCTTAAGCACTGGATACCTTGTTCCATAGTGTTCCACTGTCCTTGCTGTAGGTGGAGGTCCTCCTTACAAAGATATCTCTCCCTCACACTGGACAACAGTAGCCGCCAGAGGCTGAGAGTTTCCTGTCTCTTTCCAATCCCCTGATCGATGACTACATCTCAAGACAGGGATCCCAGTTGCCTTGCTTCACTCTCATCTAGAACTGTATTGTTAGCCGCTGCGTCCCAGATTCAGAGCAGCCAGGTCAGAATGGACTCATTTGCCTGTTGATTGAACTCTCTCCAGAGCTCACGTAGTTCACCCAGGGATAGGGACTGAGTGATTATTTCTGGCTCTATCTCCTCCACTGAACATGAAGGTCCTGCCTCTTCGGCATCATTCGCTATACAAACTGATTTAGTCTTTTATTTTCTTTTCTGGACAGGGGGGACTGCTATTGGTTTCAGTTGTCCTTCTGGCTCCTCAATGGTTTGTGTGGATGTGGTGCTGGTTGGATTTATTTCTTTTTCCTTCTGAATCAGCCATGGTTTGGGTGGACATGGTGCGTATGGATTTGCTCCTTCTCTCCTCCCTCTGATGGTGCTGTACCATGCCAAGTAGTGTCCAGTAGGCAGTGGCCAGGGCCCAGCAGGATGCTGTGAGCTGGCCATCTCTGGAGCTGTCAGAGTATTTTTCCTTGACCAATCTTATCACGCTAACAGGGTTCTGCAGATGTTCAGGAGAGAATTTCCAGATCATTGGAGGAGAGAACTTCTCCAAATACCGACCAATGTCCTCCCACTTCCCATGCCACTCAACATTATCCACTCCCATGGCAGGCCTCCAGACAACCTCCCTAGAAGGCCCCGTTCTGACCCTAAGCATGGTGTAGACAGTACAGAGCAGACAAAGCAACAGTAACAACAACATTACGCTGTTTTTAACATCAAAAGGAAACTCAATATTTTCAAAGGCTATTGTAGCAGGTCTGAAGGAGGAGAAGGAGGTGAAAGGCTGGAAACAACCATTCTCTCCCGTTCCCCCAAAAGGCAGGGTGAGATTTTTAATGAGGCCCCAGAGGTAGCAACCCAAACTAGGACAGGCAAACAAGACTGAGTACACATTCACAATGAAACTCACTGCTTCTGATGTTATGACGACATAAACATAGTATATTGATAAAACAATTTTGATCCCTCTCCCTGGTCTTTAAGAGAGCATCGAAATAGGTAAATAGTTCCCAATATGCGGAAACATGAAATGGCTCAGATACAACATCTACATGAATACATCAAGCAACATGGTGATCAGGGAGTTTCTGTACCCAAATATACACAAATGCTTCAAATGAAATTGTGATTCTGACTTCTCTCTCATGCCTCACATTGGGGGCCAAAAATGTGCTGGTTTAAAGGTAAACCAGCAGGAGAAATGAACCCAACTCAAAAGAGATTATAAATCAGAATTACAATTTAAGAAAAATATACAATAAATACAATTCTACAGATGAACAATTGGTTTTAACCCACAAAAACCCAGATGTATAACCCAGCACCCTGGGGCACGAAAAGACTGGTGTTCGTTGGCTCCTGTGCTGAACCCCATGTGGGCCCCCTGAGCCTAAAAATAAAAGAAGCAGAAGAACCTGTTGGTGCGAGTGATAGTCGCAGTCCAGTTGAGAGTGGTGGTCCCAGTCTAGTTGAGGTTCTGGTCCTCCTCTGGATCCCATGAGTGGTACCAGAAGTCTCAAGACCCCAAGATTATATACACCCAGGTTCAGGCAGGAAT
>NW_020956247.1:82091-86352 GCF_003031625.1 Empidonax traillii
GGAGTTCCACAGTGGGTGATTGTGAGTTGTGGGTGTGAGGACAGGAACATTCCCCTATCTCACAGGCCTCTTAACACCCAGCTTATAGCCTGAGGGGTCAGGTGTGCTCTGGGCAGCTGCTGCAAATGATCTATTGTTAACAGTTTCTGGGAAATGACATAGAGGGTTTAGAATACATAGTTTGGGTTATACCCACACAGTGATGAACTGGTCCCGGATGCTCTAACAAGGACATCTATATATACCTTAACTACTCCTAAAAATTATTTAGACTTTTAATGACTCTAAAGTGTTAAAGACTAATATCTAAAGTTGTTTCTCTCATGATTTTACTGTTCCACCCACTGTAAATCAGACTGTTATTTCAGCCTGATTAGGATCAGTTAAGAAATGCTTACATGCAATTTTCTTAAGCAACCACCTAAGAGCATTTCTGAGCTCATGTTTATCTGCTTTTGCACCTGCTTACTGATAATTTGATTTCCATAATGTATAAGGTCTTTGCAACACATTCAGATGTTTTGGTAATTTGCAGGATTAAATCAAAATATTCTATGACAAATTTAACTAGCTTTTTGACTGCCATGCAAGGGGCTGTGATTCCCACTGTGCTACCTGTTCCAGTCTTCATACTTAACTTTGCTTATGAAGGGATTTATATGCCAGGGTATCTTACATGATTTTAATATTCTTAGGAATGAACAAGAAGCAGCAGAAGGTGTCAGCTAAAGATGAACCAGCTTCAGGCAGTAAAGGCAGTAATACATCACAGGTACAGTACATCAACCATGTCTGGAAGATATATAGTTTTATGTTTGGGAACTTGATAGCCAAAAAGGAGGCAATGTTCCCTTTGGGAAAGCTAACAGTTTTATTTTGTTGAATGAAATCAACAACTTCAGATACTGCAACCATCAAATACAGTCCAACTGCTTTTAGTAACAATTTACAGAGTATACGGCAGATCCCTGTGCCCTTCTTATCATAGAATCATTAGAATATCCTGAGTTGGAAGGTACTCACAACAAAGTAGCAGTATTTGGGAAGAGAAAAAAACAAAATACAGATTGCATTATTACCCTTAGCAAACCCTTGCTTTCTGAGTTCTAGACTTTCACAAGAATGATGCAAAATTGAGAGTGGTTATTACTGAAAAATGAATAGCATTTCATTTATAGCAAGTCAGTTTTTCCTTTTCATAGTTTTAACATTAAACCAGTAGGATTCTGCTTTATCTAAAGCAAACTCATAGCAGTTATGTGCAGGGCTACATTTTGAAAAAGAAATCTATCTGTCTCTATAGTTATGTAAAAACTACAGAATAATTTGGCTTTGGAGACAGATTGGTGTGTGATGCGTGGGGGGGTTGTGTCCATGCAGTCAGGCCCAGGGCGCATCTTGCTTAGAGGATGAGACACACACGCAAGTTATATGTCCCGCAAAATGGCGGATTCCTTTATTACACGGGTGCTTTTATAGGGAGGGTGTAGAAGGTTCTGGGACAGGGGTAGGTTCCTGCCAGGGGGCATTGAATCCTGGGGGTTTCAGATAAGAGGGTTTGAAGAGATAGGTTAGGAGGACATGTTTATTCATTCAGGGGGAAGGGATAGCTAGGGGAAGAAGGGAAGGAGGGTCTTTGGGGGCCCAGGAGAGGGAAATCCTGCAGAGGTCTGTAAGGCTGGAGCTGGTCTGACCCCTTGCAGCTGGCCCCCAGGCAGTTCCGGGCAGCTGTTGTTGCCAGAAGCTCTATTCTCTGCAGGCTTCTTCTGGCCCCACCTCCTACAGGTGTGTAACAGCAAAAGTCCACAGAAACAAGAAGGACAGTAAAATATCAGGGTAGTGGCCAAAGAATCCATGATCCAATTCCCCTTGAAATTATTTTTTTCTACTATCAATTTGTTTGTCAGTAAAACCGCTATTTTTAATATTATTTGTTCTGTAATAATTAGGAACTTTTCTTTCTGGATAAAGGAACTCAAATCCCTCCCATGATATGCCAAAAAAAATCTTATAAATGTTTTTAGAAATTCTATTACATTTAGAAATACAATAGAAATGTTTTATAGATTGCCTCTATAAGTTTTCTCTTGTTTTTACATCTCAGTTACAGAAGAAAGGACAACAGTCACCATTTTTGCAAAGCCGTAACTTAAAATGCATAGCCTTATGTGAAGGTAAGCTGAAAGCCCTTGAAAAACTTTTTTAGTCATGGACACAGTGTTCTTGGATGCAAATTGGTGAGACCTTTAGTTCCAGTATTGTTTTTAGGTAAAAGAATACTGATAAGTGTACAAGTACTTGCTTAATACCTGTCCTTTATATTTCAGTTCAAAATATTTCCCTCTTCAAACAAAACCTGCAACACTTGCTGAATTTTCATGAAATAATCAAATGCACATAGCAACTGATCATCTGGTCTTTCAAATGTGATCATATTCCTAAGCCATCAATATAAAGTCATAGTCTTTATTTGAAATAGTGACTTCTTGCAAGCTCTTGACAAGCAATTAAACACCTACAAGTCAGAAACAGCTTTCCTATTGAATTTCCAAATATTTTTTCACTTCTCAGGCAAATATATTTTTTGTCTGGTAAGTAGTTCATTTTTCTCAGGCTCCAGAAATTTTGTGAAGTTAAAATCCAGTGCATATGAGCATGGTCATTCTTGAAAGACTTGTCTATTCTTTATTAATAATTAATAAAACCTCAGCAGGTTTTGAGAACAACAAAATATGAAATTTAAATAATAATTGTGCCAGCAATTGGTAATTAGTCTCGTTGACCAGACAAAAAGAAATTATATCAAACTCAGTTTGCCCTCCATTTTGAGCATTTGTTTATTTTTAAAAGTAAAAATTCAGATAGATAGTGGAAAAGAATTATTTGAAATTGGAAACTTTAGGCTATATATGCTTAAAGTGAAATATTTAATATGATTAGGGAGATGTCAGTCAACAGGAAAATGCAATTTGATCTGGACGGAAAAATGTATAAGTTTAGTTCTAAAACTTTCAGAAGAAGATATGAAATGAATCTAGGGTTTACTAGAATTTACTTGGTCTTCAATGCCTGAAGTTTCTAAATATAAATCACGTCTTTCCCAAGGTCTTTTTCATCTATGTTATTCTTTCCTCATATTTATTACTGGATTATGGATTCTATAAGGATGAATTTTAAATATTTGGTAAAATATATTTTATGTAATTCATATTTATTTCATTTTTCTGTGAAAATAAGTGTTTAGAGGAGGTGGTTAATATATATTTTAAATAAAATCAATTACAATAGAAAAATGTTTGTTAAAAATTGCAACTCATAGAAGATATGGGAAAAAACTGAATATGCATTTATTCATGGTAGTGTTTAAATGCACTCATAGAAATCTTTTCAAATGATTTCACAGAATATTCTGAGTTGGAAGGGACCTACAAGGATCATTGAGTCCAACTCTTAAGTGAATGGTCCATATGGGGATCAAACTCACAATCTTGGTGTTATTACCACTATGTTCTAACCAACTAAGCTAATTTCAGTCCTATATAGATTGATAGTAAAGATTCTTTCTAGCAATAAAAAGGTTTCTTTCATGTGTTGTCCTAATTTTGCTCATAAATAACCTATCAACAATACATTGTTGTCTTCTTGGGCAAGTTTGGGCAAGCTTTGTGAACCCCTTGCGTCATAATTGCTATGCTAAGTTTTGAAAAATACTTTGTATTGTTGCAAACTCCAAATTTGTGGCACCTCAGTTTCAGGTTTTATCTTTCATATCTTATTTTTGGCTCAGTCATCATCAAACACAAATATCTCAGTTCCAAAGGTTGATTAGTTGACTGAGATGCTCTTTAACAGCCCTATGGTCATTTAAAATCAGTTTTTAATAAATATACTTTTTCATTTTGCATTCCAATTAAGAACTGGCTGCCATACATCTGTGTTTTCTGGATAATATAACATATTTTGGAAACAAGAATCAGGTTCATTTCCCTGTTCCAGCAACCAGCTCAGATTCTATGCTATGACACAGACATGCGCTGGAAAACTACACATTCCCAGAAAGCTATTTAAAGCATTTAAAGAAGAAAATATTTTAAAGCAATATTTTCCAGTCATGTTTTCATCACTATGGAATTTATTCTTCCCCTAATAGTGATAACTTCTTCCAATCTGCACAAACATGGAGAGATATGGGTAGTTCCGAATACGGATCATGTGTGTACAAGATTTTTCTTTGTGTGAGTACAAAGCTTCTTTTAATATT
>NW_020956247.1:92175-101241 GCF_003031625.1 Empidonax traillii
TGAGCATGAACACCAGTCTCTAAGGCATAAATCACACCTTTCTATATGGAGAGCAGTTAAACTTATGCATCTGTGCAATTATTATGGGTCATCCCAGAAAGCAAAAATAGACTGAATCCTCTATAATGTTATTTTCATAATAAAGATACTGAAGAGCCAAATAACAGCACAACAGAGCATAGGTCAGTGTTTGTTTCTTTTAAACAGAACAGCATTGGATATGGGGTAATGCATGATTCCTTCTCGTTGCAGTCCCTTATTCTGTGATGTAATTGAAGTGCCCTGCAAGTAAAATAGTGTTATTTGGCTTAGGAGCACATACTTGGAGATTGATTTTAGCACTCCAGACTTATTTCTTGGGGAACTCAGTTTTTCTGTGTTCACATCCAGACTTGTAAACCCAATCCTGTTTGCAAATCTCCATTTTGCTATTGAATTTGTGTTGAATTTCACTCCTATTTGGTGGATCCTAACTTGATTACCACTACTGTCATTGTTATCTTTTGTGTTGGGACACAAGTTAACCTCTTGAAACAAAGAGGATTCCTGAAATTTATCTATATATGTAAGGACTGCCTTAGGTTGTGTAACTGCACAAAATCAGTATAATTCAGTAGTGGAGCTAAACCCCATGATTTGTCCTGATTTATGTGTCAGAACCACTATGTTTTGCAGAACAGAAAGAAACTAGGAAGCAAGTTCACAAAGATATCCTATGTTAACTTGCTGGACTGATAGTCTACCACTCTGGGAAGCTTCCTCAAAAAACTAGGATAAAAGAAAGATGACCATGAGTGAACAGGGGAAGCCAAGTCATCTGTCATCTTCCCTGTCCCCTCAATCTGCAGTAGGATCACAAGTAAACATCTTGAAAGAAGAAACCTGGATTGCAACTATGGCAGTGAATCAACCTTGGTTTGCACAGTTGTGTCATGATACTGGCCATGCATGGTGCCTTCATAAGTACAACCACTGGAAAGAGGAGGGAAAATACAACTCTGCCAAATTTTAAGACTGCTCCAAGGACTGATTTAAATGGATGAGCAGAAGGAAGGGACATCATGGAGGAAAGCAGGGCTCTGAGGTTTACGGGGAGGCCTTACTGTTGCGAGGTGCTTGCTTCAGGTCCTACCCAGTGCATGGCAGGAAAAGGGACTCAGAGAACAAAGCTGAAGTGGGGGGAGAGCACAGCACCATGCCTGGGGCAGTTGGACCACCTGGGGAGATGTTACAGTGTAGGGGGCAGTGCAAGGGCACAATCCCTGTGTGTGGAGGACCAGGCATAAGTATGTTTTGTCTCAAGCATTCTGACAGTTGTGACAGGAAAGCTGCAATCGGAAGAGAGGACCCTGCAGAAGTGGGGCAACACTATTGTGAGCCAACTTTCTGTTCTGCCTTGAGACACTGTGCTCGTCATGCTCGCGTCAACTCCCCCTCCACCCCCAACTCACTTCCTGGAGGACTCAAAAAGGGTTGATTGCATGTGTGCAAACAAAGTGGAGTGAAAAGTCTACTTTACATAAGAGGCTGCACCAGGTTAACTATAAAAGGAAGTGGATAAGGCTCCCTCACTCTCTTTTTCCTCTCTTTCACTTTCTTAGCCTCACTGGCCCAGCTCTGGACCATCCACATGGCAAGGATCTAAGGACTGGTGATATTCTTTGCTCTCTCTCTCCCTCTTCTATCTTTATTTCTCTCCTCCTTTGCTTTGCCTGGGCAAAGCACATCTATCATATTCTATCCCGTACTCCATACTGAGGTTTGTTGTGGGAGTGGGGAGCTTGTGGAAGTGTGTTGTGGCTTGTGAGCCAGCACCTCTGAGTAGTTTTTTGTGGGGGTTGAGAGCTTATTGAAGTGTACTGTAAAAATTAAGGTCTTGTTAGCCAACACTTTTGAGTCTAAATATTGGACTGGTTGCTGGAGTTATGGTGACTGTACAATAAAGCATAACAGTCTTCTGACACGTGTCTGGTGTCTCTGTTCAGCTTGAGAATTTGCAATGAACATCACGCTCCCTACTGGTGTGTCGTGACCCCAGTGTTACACAGAAACAGCAATTGAATTAAACCAAAACACTCTTGTTACACAGCAACTCAATCACTTTTTTCTTTAGCCAAAATATTAACAGGAAAGTGCTTTTAAGGTATTATCTTCAGGTGAACATGAGTCTTCAGATCATTCCTTTAAAAAGTATTAATTCTCATAAGTTTTAAAAGGTGAAGGGAAAAGAGAGAGGTTCTTTGCAGATCTGTTACTGAAAAATAATAGTCCCTTCTGTAGCAAACTTCAAAACTGAAACAAAGACTTTATCATCAAGAATTGGAATGAGAAAGCCCGAGGAAGAGATTTTCTTTGAATGATTTTTCCATAGTGGGGAAAATCCAAGGGTGGAAGTTGCATATTGCCAAATTTTTCCCAATACTTATATTCATATGGATTCCAGGGGATGAAAAATAAATAGCCAGGCTCATCTGAGTATAGGCCCTGTGTTATCCATAAAGCCCTTATATTTCCCTTCCTCTGTTATCATGCACACATATTGGTAATAGAGCAATCTTTATAACTCCCACAGTAAACATGTAGGCTTTCACAAACAGTTCTTAATTACAGAGAGAAAGTAGAGCACTAGGCTCTACTACCTTTCTTTTGATGCCTTTGAATTTTTAGAATTTTTAGCTTTTTGTAGATTTTAATGTAGCTGTATAGTCTGTCACACTTTAGAATATTAGTTAACACTTACCAAACCCTATTTCCCCATTTCATATCAAATTTTCTAAATTCTTTAGGCTTGTTTAGACTCCTTTCAAGGCAGGACTACAGTAAACACATTCTGTTTAAGAACATATGCACCCCTGGCCTGAACAACAAGATACTATCATAGTCAAAGCAACCTTCAAGCCTGGAATCTTGGAGAAGCTCCAAAGACAGTATGTGCTGTGAAGAAGATGAATATGAGGAAGAAATGAGTCTTGGGACCTCTGACTCAGTTTCTGGGGAGGCCTGCCTGGGGGGCAGATCTGGGGGCTGGTAGTTCTTGGATCAGACCATAAATTGTGGAACCCCTGGACACAGGGTGTGCACCATTTTGTACTCCTTGCTCCAGAAGGTCTTCACTAAAGACCTGCTCTCTATCTTATCTCAACTAAATTAGCCTGGTGAGATTTTCTGCTCCTGATCACTTGGTATAAATCCCCATGAAGCCATAGCTATCTAGCTGTGACCTTGTCCAGCATGAAGCAAGAAAATTCTTGGGAAAGAACTTTCTAACTTCTTCCTACATCCCACAGCAGATTACAAGCCCTCAAATGGGGAAGGTTTGATGGAAAAATTACATTAATACCTTAATACTGCACCCTAATTATAAATTCCCATATTTCTATCCTGCCACAGTCTGTCCCAGACTGCAGTCAGTCATCTTTACCTCATGGAGTGGCAGTGCAGGTACCTCTTGCCTCCATGTATAAAAATATCCTCATGTATTGGATTAGGTGCATGTATAGGTGAACACCAACAAAACAGCTGTCTTACAATAAAGCTAGGAAACAATCTAAACAAATCATCTAAACGACCTAAACATATTATCCTACCAATGATGTTACCAGTTTGTGGGAAAAATTTCTCCTTTGAATTTAAAGAGACGGCAAAAACTCATGAAACAAGAAAAAAGAATTTATTCTGTGCGCTGGGTCTAGTCTCACATTTGTTGCAGTTTGTGTGGCTTCTCGAGGGTCTCTCCCGGCCGCTCTGTGAAGGTTTCCAGGGCTGAGATCATCCCCACCCCCCCGCTGCCCGCCCCTCGTGGCAGGGGCAGGCAGCGGAGGCGCCTCTGCCAGGAGAGAGAGAACACGCAGCACGCAGGGAGGTCAGCAGCAAAGAGAGCTTTATTCAAAAGTCCCCCAGCTTATAAGGGCTGGTGGGGAAAAGTGGTGATTGGTCATTTAGATAGCCAATACAAGGAGAGAATATAATAACTATGGTAACACAGGAACCAATGATAGGCAAGTGAGTTATCAGCTTCTAACCCCTGCACACATTGACTTTCTGGGGAAAAGGGACCCCTTGGGTTTAAATTTCATGCATTTTATAGATTGACAAAATGCCACTCCTTTTCAGATTAGTTTAACATATTCATTTTTGCCTAAAAAGGTTTCTTTTGTCCGAAAAGGGGTCTTTCCCTCCTTCTGATTGGCTATGAGGTGTCCTCTGTCAAAAATGATGGATCTTCCTTTGTTCTTAGCCCAAAGGAAAAACCCCTGTGTTCAAAATTGGCCAAATGGCCCAGAAAGCTTTTAATTTTTATGAACTTTTATTTCCCTTATCCTGGCCGCAAGAAAAACCCTGGTATCAGTACCTTACAGCTTCATGAAACACCTATAATTCTGTTTGTAATAAAAACTGTATTTTATTTCTCATAAGTTTGTCTCAAAGATTACAGACAAGATGTGAGCCAGGTCTCAGGGTCCCATGGAAGGGTCCACAGAACCAGTGCTGTTGCAGTGCCGCAGTGCCTCATAACACAGGACTCTTCTATGAAGCTCCGCACTTCACACACTCCTAGATGACACTAAAGCATTTTAGAGGCAAATAAGGTAGATAAACTTGTTCTCACTATTACACGAAATCCTATGTGAATTTCCAAACCAAACCATCCCAGGGAGGAATTTCTTTCACAAACTGCAGTATTCAGAGAAGACACAGATATTCCAAATGGTGCTTGCAAAATGCTGTCAAACTGCTGGGACAGAATATGTGCAAATATAAATATTGCAAACTTCAAACCAATGCAGTAAAACAATATGATGTTTCAATTCTGCTGCCATATCACCCTTCTTATGGGACATCCACAAAGGAGAAAACTCAGTACCACTTGGACCTGTTAGAAAGAGGTAGTGATCTAAAAATTAGACTAACAATAAAAGAAGTCTAAAGGTAGCAAAGTACAGAGGATAACTGTAATAAACACAGCTATAATTTGTGTCAGTAAAAAAAACCAAATTAATTGAGCCTCATAAAAGAATAAAACAAACAGATTGTAAAATTTAATTGCACCCCCATAAAGAGATAAAGCAGATCATTTGTAAGGTCATCAAGGTCATAAGCCATAAACCATCTCTGCTTTCCTAAAAAGAATTATGGTAGAATTCTGTCAAGTCAATGATCTTCTAGGCACCTTGTTGTCCGAGAATGTATGAATTAGAGGGAAACTATCACTGTTGTAGAGATAACAACCTAGTTTTAGTTGTGAAAATATGTTAAAATTCCTAACATAGTATTGTGAAATGTATGATGTAATGAATATGCATGAGATAGCTAGAATAGTCGAACGCTATATCAGAGTGCGCAGGATTTTTCCTGTAGTCCAGCATGCTGTTTGCTTTTTCCATATAATAAACTCTTATTTAAAAACCTATCATAAGTTAAGACTTTGTTTCTCACAATAACAAAAATAAAAATACAATAGTCATTACACTGTCTGATGTTTTGATAGTGTTATTCAGATTGGAATCTGATTCTTCTGTTAGAAGTGCCTTTGGAAGGCTGATAACCTGTTTTAAAATAGTTTTTAACCATGACATAAGCTTTCCCACAAATTGGTCTTTCTTGTTCACTTACTCCTGACCTGAACATCTCAGGAAGTCTTGCTACAGTCCAAAATTTTGTCTTGGTGTTTCAGATGATAAGGCCTCTTGTCTTGATTACTTCACTTGCTGTTGTTAAGGCATGTTCTGTTATTAGTTTACTTCTGCACAAAGTTGTTTTGATCCATTTTACTCCCAGCCTGGATTTTCTGGCAGCACATCCTTCTAGTCTGTCTAGGGGAATAGACTTTCTGCAACAGTCAACTTCTGATACATTGTTAGCTCACACTGAGGACAAAAACAGAGTTTTGTTGCCTCCAATATAGCAGTTAAGAAGTAAATTCCCTTCACATTCCCCCCCCCCCCCCCCCTTTTCATCTTAGCCAGCCCATCGAGAGGGGGGAGAAGGGGCCGCAGCGCCTGGCCTCCCGCACCCCCCTGCAGTTTCCCACAGGGGACGGGTGATGGTCCATTCCCAGCGGGCTCCCTTTGGGAGCTTCTCTTTTCCCTGTTATAAAAAGTACCTTTCCCTGTTTTCGGCTCTCTCTGCACTCTTGCTATGGCAACCATTGCGAGCCAGAAGTCTGAGTAGGCAGGGCGATGACATAGGCAGGGGCTGGGCTGGGCTGGGCTGGGAGTGGGGGCGGTCAGGGGCCGTGCTCTCCAAAGCCATTTTGTGCTGCCTGCCCCACTGGGGTGGCAAATGCAAATGCGCCTGCAGCAGCTCCCTGGTGTGGTGAAAACTGAGTGTGTCAGGGAGGGAGGTGGTTGGAAAGACCGTGTTCCCTTTTGGAGTTGCCAAAGCGGAAGCCGCGAAAGCTGCAGAGTCGGAACCATCCCCCTGTGTAACGGCGGAGACCCCCTTTCGGTCCCCAGTCATTGCCGAGATAGCGGTGGGGGGAGCGGGGGCAGCGGCAGAGGGAGTGGGGGCGGGGAAGCCGCTCCCAGTAACCGTTTCGCTGCTCGCTGCAGCTACCTCCCCTTTCAGAACAGGAGTGGCGACAGCCCCCGAAACCCCTCCCCCCACTCCGAGTGGCAGCAGCTCCGCTTATAACAGCCCCGTCTCCGTCCCCGCTTGCAGCAGATGCTTCGCGCGTAGCTGCGGAGTGTTCAGGGGCGGCTTTGCTTGCAATGGCTGCGCAGTTTGGTCCCGGGCCCGCTGGTCCCGTGGCCACGGCAGCATCTGGAACCCTCCCTCCTCGCCGCTCGGAGTGATTAGCAGGTCCCTATCCTCACCGCTCAAGCTATCAGCATAGATCTGACTGATGGAACACCTTTCACGATGTTTCCTTTTATTTCCCTGTATGATAGGAGCTTTCTCTGTCAACTTATGCTCCTTTTCCCATTCTTGATAATGATACCAATGCCATAATAAAAATGCAGTAGTTCCTATTGGGATCTCTTCTATGGACTCAACACAGCCCAGAGAAAAAGTTTACCATTGTGAGAAATATCTCAAATTAAAATTTCGAAGACGGCCAAATAAAGTGAAACAAAGAACTTTTATTTTCAGCGCGCTGGGTGCGGTCAGGTTTGCCTCGTGCCAGGGCCTGAGAGCACACCCGAGATGGGCGGGGCAGTTCTTTTTAAGGTCTCTTGATTTGCATAACTGTTCCCTCGTTCCTCCCATGCTCAACTCTGCTCCCTTTCTTCCTTAAAAGGCAATATAGTCTTTTCCTTGAGTCCGATTGGGTCTCTCAGGGCGGGCTCACACTTTTCCAGTCCATTGGTTGTTTTAACCAACCTATCAGACTGTTTCCCTGTCCTGGCCGCGTGGTCCCTTGGCAATGAGCCCTGGCTGGTCTCATTGCCTTACAGCTTCCCGGTTCACCTTCACACAGCAATAGCAAGCAACAGTAACATGATCACAACTATTAACAGGTCATGGCTGCAACAGAACTGCAGCCACAGGAACTGCAAAACACCCCTGATCACAAAAACTCCTCACCACAAGACAATCATGGAAACCCTGCTTGTAATAAAACCGTTTCATTTATTTCTCACAATTCCTCATGGTTTTATTACAAGCTAATCATTAGATGTTTTCATTGTCCTCTCAGGATCGTTCCCATTCCGCTAGTGTCTCTAACGGTTTGGTCTTATTTTTCACTTGCTTGGAACTGGGGCGTAGGACCATGATCTTCTGTGTGTCCAGGTTTCCAGCTGCAGCATCTTTCAGGTTCATTGGTATGGTGGTCAGGTGCATTCTTTGAACTACACTAAGGATTAATTTTATAAAACATGGGATTAAACAGGGCAGAAATAACAGTCCAGTAAAGACACACAAGAGAAGAAAGCTTAGCTGCTTCCACCATGTTTTCCCAAATGAGTTAGTCCACCACCCTTCTGATTCATGGTCTATTTTCCGGACCTTGGTCGCTGTATTGGTTATTGCTTTCCCATTGCTATCTATTTGTAAACAACAGTTAGAAGTATTGAATTTACCACAGACCCCTCCTTCTTCTGCTAAGAGGTAATCTAACGCTAACCGGTTCTGGTATGTGGCTGCTTTGTTTTGGGTTTGCTGGCGAGCCAGTAATTCCAAGCCTTGTGTGGTTTGGTTAGTAATTATTTCAATTACTGCTTGCAATTGCATTATTTGGTTAAGCATATAAATAGTAGTTCGATAGCCCCAGCTCCCATCATATGCCCAGGTGGTGGGGTCATATGTTTCTATAATTCTTTGAGGAGACCATTTATCTCTCTCCCATCCCTGAGTTTCTCTAATTGTTCTCTTTCTTCGTCTTAAATTCCCATACAGTGGAACTCCTAGCTCATTTTTCTTTTCTAATGGCAACAAGAAAAACCCAGGTTGTATTAACCCTAGGGTGCAGCATCCTGTCCATTTTCCTGGGAGAAGAGTGTATGCTCTCTTTCCACATATCCAAAAAAGCCCATCTGGTGCTTTCCAAAATTTTTCTGAGATATGGTCTATGTTTTCCCAGAATTTTGAAATTTCACTTATTCCTGAGAAGGGATTTATTTTTGTTCCTTTGTATTTGTGCAATTTCCAATTTTCTATCCATTTGCAATCAGAAGTGGTTTTGTTAGTCCAATAATATTTGGGGGTTCGAGGAATATATTTACCAGAGACTGAATTTGTACTTAAAATTCTTTTACAGGGGGTATCCCCAACGGATTGGTAAAAAGGGGCTCCTATTCTTTGTAAACAATCTAGCCCAATGGTTGTAAAACTCAATACCCATCCTTCTGGCAGACTTATCTCGCTAGTGGTAAGGGTGTAATTCCATTTGAGTATTTCTTTCGCACTTAGGGCAGTACCTTTCCAAGGTCATTGTCCAACCATTAGGGGTCCCCCACAAACCCAGCAACGAGTAAGGTTAAACTCAATTGCTATTTTCTCTGTCAGAGTAATAAATGAATTCCATCTTTCCAAGGGGGATTCTAAATCTTTGGTCAATTTCTGCTTTAAGTCAAGATACAAATTATTCAGTAATGATTGTGGTGTTTCATTTTGCTGCACTTT
>NW_020956247.1:101713-110351 GCF_003031625.1 Empidonax traillii
CCAAATTGGTAGCTATCCAGTATTGTTTATCACCCTCTATACAAGTTCTTTGTTCATGTTTGTTATAACACGCTTTATTCACATTTCTGTGTGCTCTAAAGACTTGTATTACACCTTCTTTATAATAGACATTGTGGTAACATTTTAGACAGTTGTCTGCAACGGTACTAACCACCAGCTGTAGCACTATTATAGTGAGTAGAGGTCCGGTATGACATGTGCCTCCACTTCCCATGCCTATTGGTTTGCAACCAGCAGCAGGGTTAAAGATCTTCTTTGTGGCAGGTACAGAGGTCAACCTGGTCTTGCCCTCTACTATGTTTTTCTTTTTCGTGATATGAAGGGCTAAAAACCAGTTAAGTTATTATACCCGTTGTTTACACTAATCTTTTGTGTATAATAGTAATGTTTGACTCACAATGTTTTATATAAAGAGATGATGCATTCACAGTTATCACACTGTAAGTCTATCTCCTGTATTCATATTTTGCCCTTTAAGTCCAGCTGATACGTCACCAGTGTCCCTTCCCATGAACCAGAGATCCCGTTTTGCTCCACAGCAAGATGACGTCTCTTTGCAATTCTTCTTCTTGAGTTCTGCAAGAGATTCACTTCCGGGTTATTTTCAACTTGGGGTAGTCCCCTTGGCACTCCCATTTAGGGACAACAGGGGGAGGAACCACCGGTCCCTTAACTCTTGCACTATGGGTCCATCCTTTTTCAGTTGTCCTTACTGCTGTTTCAGTAGTCAGTATCACCTGGTAAGGTCCCTCCCATTCTGGTTTTAGTGACTCCTCCTTCCAAGTCTTTATTAGAACCCAGTCCCCTGCAGAAATGTTGTGTATTTCCAATTTCACAGTTTGAGGCAGTAATCCTCGTTGCCTGAGATTTTCTAATCTTTTTGCTATTTCTGTAATATATTCCCTGAGATGCTTATCACCCATTTCTAAAGTAGGGATCTTACTACTATTTTTATAACATGCAGGATAAGGTAGTCCAAATAACATTTCATGTGGAGACAGACTCAAGTCTCGCCTGGGGGCGGTTCTGATTCGAAAAAGGGCCAGAGGTAAACATTTGGTCCAGGGAAGCCCTGTCTCTAATGTCAATTTTGTGATTGTTCGTTTCAAGGTTTGGTTCATACGTTCTACTCTTCCTGAACTTTGTGGATGCCATGGAGTGTGATATTGCCAATCTATCTGCAAGGCTTTGCATATCATTTTTAGGAGCTTTGAGGTAAAATGTGGTCCCCAGTCAGAGTCAATAGTTTCAGGTATTCCAAATCTAGGGATTATTTGCTCCAATAATACTTTAGCTGCACTTTGTGCGGTAGCTCTTAGGACCGGGAGTGCCTCCACCCAGTGAGTTAAATGATCTACAATCACAAGGAGATATTTCCATCTCTGTACTAGGGGTAATTCTGTAAAATCTACTTGGATCTTTTGGAAAGGTCAGCTAGCAAGTTCTCGTCCCCCAGGAGGACGAGTTTTTTGAACTTTCTTATTAACCTTCTGGCAAATTGAACATTGATCAGTTATTTGCTTTGTAATAGTATATATCCCCAAATAGCCATAAGTTCTTAGGAATGTTTCTGCTAAAGCCTGGGCTCCCCAATGAGTGCTGCTGTGCAACTCTTTAAGTAATTCTTGTGTAATTGCTTCAGATAATATTTGTCTCCCATCTGGAAGGAGCCATTTCCCTTCTACATTCTTTTTGGCTCCTATTCCAATTAATTTTTGTTCCTCTCTTTCTGTAAATATTGGTTGTGGAATTTCTCTTGGCATTGGCATTAGAGCCATTATACTAACTTCAGGTATGTTGTGACTCAAGGCTGCTTCTCGAGCTGCCTGGTCAGCTCGCCTGTTCCCTTGACAGATTACATCTTTCCCTTTTTGATGCCCTCTAACATGTACAACTGCAATTTCCTGAGGTCCCTGAATTTCTTCTAGCAACATTTCTATAAGTTCATAATGATTTAAGTTCTTTCCCTGAGATGTCACCATACCTCTTTCATACCAGATTTTTCCATAAACATGTACCACTCCCCAGGCATATCTCGAGTCTGTATAGATGGTTCCTATTCCTTCCCCCACTATCCGTAATGCACTAATTATGGCATATATTTCACATGCCTGAGCTGACCAGTCACTCGGAAGGACTTCTGATTCTACTACAGTGAATCCCTCTTTATCCACCACTGCGTAAATGCTTCTTCTTTTCCCCTCCACCACTCTTGAAGAGCCGTCAGTGAACAGGTGTGTTCCCCCTTTGTCATAGTTCTGATTGTAGCAAGGAATTTTGTCTTTCCTTCCCCCCCCCCCCCCCCCCCCCCCGCCCGGCGTGTGTGCTGTTAAGGAGCAATCAGATAAAAAAAGGAGTTGGCCTGGGCTCTAAATGACTGAAACATTAGTCACCTAGCAACGAAGGGGGAGGAATTGGAAAAGGCCAGAGTGTGTGTATGGAAAGGGGTGGGGTTTTGGGGGTTGGAGTTCAGCCCTGGGAGGTTGGAGCTCAACTCTGGAGCCGGAGGGGAGGCTGCAGCAAGCAGGAGAGACTGCCTGGTTGCTTCTTTTTTTGTCTTTTGACTGCCGGAGGAGAGTTTGGCTGCTGTTCTCTGTGCAGCTGCTTGCTGGTGACGGGCCTGGCCAACCGCGGGGTCCTCACCAACCGAAAATCGTGAGTTTTCCTCCATTGGGAGAGCTTTCTGTTTCCCTCCCCCTTCCCCCCTCCTCCATCGCCACCCGGCGGCGACCAGGGATCCCACAGCGCCGCCCGGTGACAGGTGCTGGACATTGCAAGTTCTACTCCTCCAGTGATCCAACAGCGCCACCGGGTGACTACTATAGAACATTACAAGTTCTGCACTTTTTGATAACTCAACAGCGCCACCTGGTGAATGGTATAAGACATTACAAATTTTGAATCTCCAGTGACCCGACGGTGCCCCCTGCTGACTGTGGCTGGAACTGCACCAAAGGATGCCAAAAATTGAACTATTTGATTTTCCTTTTTGCCAGTTTTATCGGTTTTGTTCTTGAAAGGGAATATTGGTGGGTATAGGGGTATTGCTTGGTTGTTTTACTTTTTTTTTTCGTGTTCCTGTAAATACACACATACCTTTTAATAAAGGGCTGTTATTTTTTTTTCCCTTTTCCATAATTTGTTTTCCTTCAATCAGAGCCTCTTAATTTCGAATTTATAATTGCTAGAAAAGGAAGTTTGGGTCTTTTTCTCCTAACCCATCCTCAGCAAAAGACCTTTGTCTCAATTAAACTGGGACATTAATTGGCGCCCAACGTGGGGCCCAAGAGAGGAAAAGTGGAAAAGGAATAACTGCCCTTGTGTGACTTTATACGTGTTTGTGAACCTGTAAGCACCATGAAGTCTAAAATTGCTGCTTTTCTGTGGTATATGATTATGCCGAGATGTATGTCCCACCTGTCGATGTTTTTCAGCTCTGACACTATGACCCTCATTGCAATAAGTATGTTTGAGATCTCGCACTGGTGTTTTGACATAGCAAACTCAGCACCTGTTATTTTCCTTCGGGATATGTTCTCACGGATATATTACTGCTCTAACCTACACTGTCTCCTTTGGGGTTTTAAGGATAATGGCACCTATCCCTATGGAGAAACACAGGGGGGTATATTTGCCCAACCCTTCATACATTTTCCCTTTGGCTCCAATACAATGGCCTCTGAGAAATTTAAACTCTCTTTAGATGTAAGAGACATTTACTCTTTTGTGCAAGGTGTCATAACTATTGCCATGGTGTCATATCTAATATTTGTGATTAGGCCCAGAATTGACCAAGAACGGGCACAGAAGCCAGCCCCAGGGGTGAAAAAACTCGAGTGGCATGGGCCATGGGAGGATTTGGGTAAATTTCTAAAAAGTGGTTCAGTTCCTCCAACATGGAAGTTCGCTCTCGAACAACTCCTAGACCCTACACAGATAATAACAGCTGTGAGGGAGAAAGGTCATGATAAACCCATAGAGAGACAGTTGGTAGATGCATGTGGGGCTTTAGCCGTTGCCTACAAAAAGTTGCTCCGTATGGTGCAGCCCTCACAGGGAAAAGGAAAAGATGAAAACGAGAGGCCTGATTCAAGGGTGACTCCAGATAAGGCCAGCTCCAAGGGACCAAACAAGTCAATGGAGGTTGCCCCTATCCAAAAGAAGAAATATAAGACCAAATCAGCCCACCCAGTTGATGATGATGGGGAAACAGGACCCTCATAGACAGCCAACCCGGAGCCAGAAATCATCACTGAGTCCTTATCGGATGACAGCCTCCGAAAATTACGGGCAGATGTCATTCGTCACCCGAATGAGCCTATACTGACATGGATGATCCGAGTCTGGGACTCTACGGGTGATGCCATAAACCTTGATGGCGGTGAAGCAAGGTTCTTGAGATCTATTGCCCAGGATGTGGGCCTTGAAGAGACATTTGTGAGAGAATCAAGGCCCCTCTCTCTCTGGGCACGGCTGCTGGATGCTGTGAGAGGGAAATTCATTTACAGAGAGGCCTTGCAGAAAGACCATTTTGCGAAGAGTTGGAAGACCATGGAGGAGGGGATCCGACGCCTGAGGGAAATGGCACTATTGGAAGTACTGTTTGGAAGAGATATGCAAGCTAGTCATGATCCTGACCAGGTTAGATGTACACCATACATGTGGTGGAACTTCATGCGTATGGGGCCACCTGCACATATCAGTTACCTGACATCACTGGATGCTGGGGAAAAGAGTGAGCCAGTGGCGCTTATAGTAAATAAACTTCGGATGTACGACAGTATGGTCCAAGAATCACTACACGCCCGTGTTTCCTCTGTAGAGACCTCAATCGATAACCTCACTACCATAGCTACACAACTACAAAATCAACAAAAGGAAATGCTGGAACAGATGAAAAGAAACACCTCCCAGGTGGCACCAGTGAGAACCGGGCGCCCCCCAGCTAGAGGGGGTAGACAGACCTCACGAACCGAGCTGTGGTATTTCCTATCTGGACATGGAGAAGACATGAGACAGTGGGACAGGAAACCTACCCATGTCTTCGCAGCCCGAGTACAAGAGTTAAAGGACCAGAGAAAAACAAAGTCCGTGAAAGTGAGTGCAGTGCCGGTATCCCGTAGGCAGAGATCTGACCCACTAGAAGGTACCTCCCGCCAGTATTTGCAGACGGAAAACTGTGATGAGCAGGACAGAAACCAGTACTAGAGGGGCCCTGCCTCTAGCCAGGTAGAGGCATGGGACAACCGTGTCTATTGGACAGTGTGGATCCGGTGGCCTGGCACATCAGACCCACAAGAATATAAGGCTTTGGTTGACACTGGTGCTCAATGCACGTTAATGTCCTCAGGACATGTGGGACCAGAGGCTATTTCCATTTCTGAGGTGACAGGAGGGTCGCAGCAGTTGACCGTGTTGGAAGCTGAAGTGAGTTTGACCGGAAAGGAGTGGCAGAAGCACCCCATTGTGACTGGTCCAGATGCCCCATGTATCCTGGGCATTGACTACCTTAGGAATGGGTATTTCAAAGACCCCAAGGGACATAGGTGGGCTTTTGGGATAGCGGCTGTAGAGACAGAAGCAGCTAAGCAGTTGATTTCGCTACCTGGCCTCTCGGACAACCCTTCTGCAGTGGGACTGTTGAAGGTTGAGGAACAGCGAGTGCCAATTGCCACTACAATAGTGCACCGTCGGCAGTACCGAACGAACCGAGACTCTGTAATCCCCATCCATAAGATGATCCGCGAGCTGGAGAGCCAAGGAGTGATCAGCAGGATCCACTCCCCCTTCAACAGCCCCATCTGGCCTGTGCGCAAATCTGATGGAGAATGGAGATTGACTGTGGACTATCGTGGCCTGAATGAAGCCACCCCGCCACTGAGTGCTGCCGTTCCAGACATGTTGGAGCTCCAGTACGAGCTGGAGTCTAAGACAGCGAAGTGGTACACCACTATTGACATCGCAAATGCGTTCTTCTCCATTCCCTTGGCAGCAGAGTGCAGGCCGCAGTTTACTTTCACGTGGAGGGGCGTGCAGTACACCTGGAACCCACTGCCCCAGGGGTGGAAGCACAGTCCCACCATCTGCCACGGATTGATCCAGGCTACGCTAGAGAAAGGGGAAGCTCCAGAACACCTGCAGTACATTGATGACATCATTGTATGGGGGAACACAGCAGAAGAGGTCTCTGAGAAAGGAAAGAAGATCATACAGATTCTCCTGGAGGCCGGGTTTGCCATCAAAAAGAGTAAAGTCAAGGGACCTGCCCGAGAGATCCAGTTCCTAGGAGTAAAGTGGCAAGATGGACGTCGCCAGATCCCAAGTGAAGTCATCGATAAAATCACAGCAATGGCCCCCCCAACTAGCAAGAAGGAAACCCAAGCTTTCCTGGGTGCCATAGGTTTTTGGAGAATGCATATCCCCGAGTACAGCCAGATCATAAGCCCTCTCTATCTGGTAACCCGCAAGAAGAATGATTTCCAGTGGGGTCCTGAACAACAGCAAGCATTTGAACAGATTAAACAGGAGATTGCCCATGCTGTAGCCCTTGGGTCAGTCAGGACAGGGCCAGATGTGAAGAATGTGCTCTACTCTGCATCTGGGGATAAGGACCTCTCCTGGAGCCTCTGGCAGAAGGTGCCTGGTGAGACTCGAGGCCACCTACTTGGATTCTGGAGCCGAAGCTACAGAGGGTCAGAAGCCAATTACACTCCAACAGAAAAGGAGATCCTAGCAGCTTATGAGGGAGTACAAGCTGCCTCAGAGGTGATTGGCACAGAAGAACAGCTCCTCCTGGCACCTCGGCTACCGGTATAGAGTTGGATGTTCAAAGGGAAGATGCCCTCTACGCATCATACCACTGATGCCACCTGGAGCAAATGGATCGCCCTGATCATGCAGCGCGCCCGCATTGGAAACCCAAACCGCCCTGGGATACTAGAAATCATCACGAACTGGCCGGAAGGTGAGAATTTTAGTCTAGCAGAAGAAGAAGAAGGAGAGCAGGTGGTACGGGCAGAGGAAGCCCCAGCATACAACCAACTACCAGAAGAAGACATACGCTACGCACTCTTTACTGATGGTTCCTGCCGTATCGTAGGGATGAAACGTAAATGGAAAGCAGCTGTATGGAGTCCCACACGACAAGTTGCAGAAGCTGTGGAAGGAGAGGGTTAATCAAGCCAATTTGCAGAGCTCAAAGCTGTCCAGTTGGCATTGGACATTGCTGAACGAGAGAAGTGGCCAAAACTTTACCTCTACACGGACTCATGGATGGAGGCCAATGCCCTGTGGGGGTGGTTGGACAGATGGAAGAAGACCAATTGGAAACGTAGGGGAAAACCCATCTGGACCGCTGATATATGGCAAGACATTGCTACCCGGGTAGAGAAGCTGATTGTGAGGGTCCGTCACTTAGACGCCCATGTGCCCAAAAATTGAGCCAATGAGGAGCATCGCAACAATGAACAGGCAGACCGAGCTGCACAAATTGAGGTGTCACAGGTGGACCTAGACTGGCAGCACAAAGGTGAACTGTTCTTAGCACGATGGGCCCATGATGCCGCTGACCATCAGGGCAGAGATGCCACCTACAGATGGGCACGAGACCGAGGGGTGGATCTAACCACGGACGTTCTCCCTCAGGTTATCCATGACTGTGAGACATGCGCTGCCATTAAACAGGCTAAGAGACTGAAACCCCTGTGGTATGGTAGACGATGGAATAAATACAAGTATGGGGAGGCTTGGCAGGTTGATTATATCACACTGCCACAGACCCGTCAAGGTAAGCGCTATGTGCTCACCATGGTGGAAGCCACCACTGGATGGTTGGAGACGCATCCTGTGCCCCACGCCACTGCCTGAAATACCATCCTGAGACTCGAAAAACAGGTCCTGTGGTGGCACGGCATCCCAGAGCGAATTGAGTCAGATAATGGGACACACTTCAAGAATAGTTTAGTTACCACCTGGGCTAAAGAGCATGGCATTGAATGGGTCTATCACATACCATACCATGCAACAGCTGCCGGGAAAGTTGAAAGGTGCAATGGACTGTTGAAGACTACCCTGAAAGCATTGGGTGGAGGGACTTTCAAACACTGGGATCAACACCTAGCAAAGGCTACATGGTTAGTCAACACTAGAGGCTCCGTCAATCGAGCTGGCCCTGCCCAATCAGAGTCCCTTCCCACTGTAGACGGGGACAAGGTCCCAGTGGTTCACATGAGAGGTATGTTAGGTAAAACAGTTTGGGTTAGCCATGCCTCGAGCAAAGGCAAATCCATTCGTGGAGTTGTTTTTGCCCAAGGACCTGGTTGCACATGGTGGTGATGCAAGAAGATGGAGAAACCCGATGCATACCTCAAGGAGATATCATCTTAGGGTAAAGAGGCCATAACTCAGTATCTGTATTTGTACTTATATATATATTTGCGAATGTGTACGTGGTTTAGAATAATGTATGTATGTATGGAGTTCAAAAAAGGTTCACTTTGATAGATGTATGGTGGCATGGGAAAGGAAAGAAAAATTAGGGGTGGATAAGGTCATAGTTCTGATTGTAGCAAGGAATTTTGTCTTTCCTTTCCCCTTCCCCCCCCCCCCCCCCCCCCCC
>NW_020956247.1:112241-126593 GCF_003031625.1 Empidonax traillii
CTGAATTTCATCATTATGCTTTCCAGGGCTTGTCCAAAAAGGTTGGGTGCTTCAGAGAACCCCTGGGGTAGCACTGTCCATCTTAATTGTTGTTTTCTTCCTGTATCAGGATCCTCCCATTCGAATGCAAAAATATCCCGAGATCCCTCATCTAATGGGCACGCCCAAAATGCATCCTTTAAATCAATTACAGAAAACCATTCACAGTCCGGAGGTATCTTACTCATTATAGTGTATGGATTAGGAACAACGGGGTGTCATGTCCGAACTATTTTATTGATCTCACGTAAATCTTGAACTAATCAATATGTCCCATCACTGTTCTTTACTGGTAGAATGGGAATATTATATGGTGACATGCAAAATTCTAACAGTCCATCCTGAATCAATTTCTTTATAATTTGGGATAATCCTTTTCTCCCCTCCAGGGAGATGGGGTACTGCCTAATCCGAACAGGGGCCTCTGTATATAGTTTTACTGAAAAAGGCTCTATTTTTAATCTTCCCCAATTACCATCTTCAGCCCATACCTGTGGATTTATACTTAGACCTTCGCTTAGTACAAAAAGTTTAACTTTAAGTTCTTCCCCTTGAGGTATTAACCCTATCCCCAATGGTCCCATTAAATCTCTCCCCAACAAATTTGTTCCGGCTTGGGGCACTATCAATAAATCCCTTTCCAGTATTTTCCCATTTCCTCGTATTAATACTGAGGGTGCTACAGAAACTTCAAATTTTTCTCCCTTAGCTCCCAGTGCAGTAACTTTCTGATCAGATACTTCTACTCCTAAGGGGGGCTGAGTTATGCATGTTCGCTGAGCCCCTGAATCCACCAGAAAGGTGGTGTCTTCCTCCTGGGGTCCTAATTTCAGATTTATCAAGGGCTCCCTTTCTGTTTCTAACCACAGGAGGAAGAGGAGCCCCTGACACCCCTAATCTGAGCTCTCTTGTAGTTGGAAGACTTGGATATCTTGCTGTTGCTTTGGGCACTCTCTCCTGAAATGACCTATTTTTCCACAATAATAGCACTGTCCCTTCCTCTCTTGTACAGGTGAGCGGGTTAAATTTTCTCTTAGCTTTTGTGACACTCGAGGAGGTCTTTTGGGAATCTGAACTTCTTGTTCTTTGCTTTCTTTGCTGCCTCCATGATAACTATGTTTATTCTGTGGCATCTTTGTGTATCCCTGCCCTGTGGTCTGTCTTTCCCCTTGTTTGTTCACTTCTTTAACTGTGGCTACCATTAGCCGGGTTTTCTGCTTCTGTCTCTCCTCATCCCTCTGAACATATACTTTCTGTGCTTCCTTTAACAGTTCGTTCAAATCTCTTTCACTCCAGTCTTCCAGCTTCTCTAACTTTTTCCTAATATCTATCCATGAGTGAGTCACAAAGTTGGCCTTCAACAACTGCTGCCCTGTGGGAGTATCTACTTGAACTCCTGAATATTGCTGTATATTTCTCTTTAGTCTCTCCAAACATTCAGTAGGTGACTCATCCCTTCCCTGCCTCCCATCAAAGGCCTTGACCATATTCTGTACCCAGGGTGCTGCTTCCCTGATCCCTTTCACAATACAATTCCAATAGTCTATCATATTTTGTCTTCCCTCTTGTGTATTCTGATTCCAATTTGGACGAGCCACAGGCATCTTTTGTTCTCCATTTTGACCATGCACCCCCTGGGGATGTTCCCTATCCCACACACGGATTCCTGCTGCTCTAATCATGTTCCTTTCCTCTACAGAAAATAATATTCCTATTATACTTTGCATTTCCTCCCACGTGTATACACTAGGTCCTAAGAACTGATCAAATTGTTCTGCTAGACCTAATGGATCTTCCAGAAGTTTTTTCATTCCTTTTGTAAATTCTCGTACTTCAGTGCTTGTTAGAGGAACATTCACATAACCTATGCCCCCTTCTGCTCCTTGCATCGGAACCTCTCTAAGGGGATACAGTTCCTAGGGTGCCTCTGAGCCCTGCCCCCTCCTGGTTCTACTCCGTGTCCGGGGAGGACTCGGAGAAGATGCGGAGCTCGGGTCTTGCACCTCATTTTCCCCAGGATTAAGCAGGGGAGGATTCGGGATCATATTACCTGTAAGATTTTCTAAAGGGTCCCACTCAGAACCCTTTTTCTTTTTCTCATCTTTTTGTTCACTACTTGCTGTATGAACCGGGAATAGCCCAACAGATCCTGTCCAGCAGGCTGTATATTCACTTTCCTCTGTATTCCGGGGTTTTCTTTTATTCACGTAAACATTCAATGCCCGACAAATCCACTTTTCAAACGAACCAAACTGAGGCCAGTAAACGTTGTCTGTTCTTATGGGACTTTTTGTCCATTCATACATACAGTATTGGATCATGACTGCTTTGTTTTTATCCCGCGTTTTCTCTGATTCGTCCCATGTCTCTAACATTCTCCCCAGTGGGCTCTCCTGTGGAATACTGGGGGTCTTTTTTGACCCTCCCTTTCCCGGGGATTTCTTACTTTTGCCCGCCCCCATCCTGAGATGTTGGAACTCACACACTTCGGGATTTAGTCCTCCTTCTCACGTTTTTAAACTTTGCTTTAAACTAAAGTGGAAAGCCGAGAAATTCCATCTAAACCTGAGAGCAATCGAAAATCTCTGGCTATAACCAAAAAGCCGAAGGGCTTCAAAAAACCGCCAGAAGCTGCCCGCTAAAGCCGAAAGCTGTCAGAATCATCCGAGAGCCACTGAGAGTCTCCGGTTAAACCCAAAAGTTGCCAAAAGGTTTCAAAAGGTGCCGGGAATCTCCTTCACTTGCTGTCCAAATCGAACCGCGTGGGTCAACTCCTTCTAACCCCTTCCGAAAGCTCTCTCTTTGAACTGGATCACCTTCAAAATGCTCTCTTCCCTCCGGATTCCCCCGAAAAAGCCTTCAATTGCCACCGGGTCCCCCTGAGAAGCCTTCTTCCCTCCGGATCCCCCCGAAAAAGCCTTCAATTGTCACCAGGTCCCCCCGAGAAGCCTTCTTCCCTCTGGATCCCCCCGAAAAAGCCTTCAATTGCCACCAGGTCCACCCGAGAAGCCTTTTTCCCTCCGGATCCCCCCGAAAAGCCTTCAGTTGTCACCGGGTCCCCCCGAGAAGCCTTCTTCCCTCCAGATCCCCCCAGAAAGCCTTCAATTCTACCTAAAACCACCCATGGTTCTCCACTCTGGGAAGTATTTCACTCTTGCCTCACAAAAACCACTTCGTCCCTTCACCAGCCTGTAGAACCGCAGGTACTCCCTATTCGCTCTGTATTTTCAGACACACCTCAGTCGTACAAACTCACACTCCCTGATTCCCCCCCACCGCCCGATATTTCGGGGAAATCTCCCCTATCTTACCGAGTTGCGTATACAAAGTTTGATGGTTGCCGTGGATTGATTTTTTTATACCGGGTCCGTTTTTTCCCTTTCTTTGTTTCACGCCGTTCGTCCTAGGATCCTCTGTTGCAGCCATCCCAGGAGAGGGCACAGATCTCTGGACCGCCGAAATCGGCAGGGCGCGCCTTCCAGGTTCACTGGTCCCCCACCCGGACCGGCGGACGTGATCTCCCAGACAACCTCCAAATTGTGAGAAATATCTCAAATTAAAATTTTGAAGACGGCCAAATAAAGTGAAACAAAGAACTTTTATTTTCAGCGTGCGTTGGGTGCGGTCAGGTTTGTCTCGTGCCAGGGCCTGAGAGCACACCTGAGATGGGCGGGGCAGTTCTTTTTAAGGTCTCTTGATTTGCATAACTGTTCCCTCGTTCCTCCCATGCTCAGCTCTGCTCCCTTTCTTCCTTAAAAGGTAATATAGTCTTTTTCTTGAGTCTGATTGGGTCTCTCAGGGCGGGCTCACATTTTTCCAGTCCATTGGTTGTTTTAACCAACCTATCAGACTGTTTCCCTGTCCTGGCCGCGTGGTCCCTTGGCAATGGGCCCTGGCTGGTCTCATTGCCTTACAGGCTTCCCGGTTCACCTTCACACAGCAATAGCAAGCAACAGTAACATGATCACAACTATTAACAGGTCATGGCTGCAACAGAACTGCAGCCACAGGAACTGCAAAACACCCCTGATCACAAAAACTCCTCACCACGAGGCAATCATGGAAACCCTGTTTGTAATAAAACCGTTTCATTTATTACTCACACCATGACTGGGTTTTAAAACAGGGTCCTATTGATCACTGAACCACAGTGTTATAGGTTACCAGCGATGCCTGGAATAAATAGGTGAATTTATAATAACAAGTAAATTTATTAGCAAACAATAGGTAAGCAATGCCGGGCCACACGTATCCGAGGTTGCCCCCTCCCAAAACAACCCCCCTCACAGCCCAGCCGTGGGGATCAGCGGAGCGCAAGGGAACCCCTAAAACGACCTTCCCCCCCTAAACGTTCCAGACGGGAAAGTGACTGCGAGCCCGGACGCTGCAGTCCCAACACAAAGGCGTCATGCAAACCTCAGCAGCCCAACAAAGCTATCTCAGAGACATAGCCCAAGAAAAGTCCCCCCAATGTGTGCAGGAGAGAGACAGCTTAGTTTATCACAACAACACAATACCTTGCACCAACACGACTTCAAGCAAGGGTGAGCTATACAGGAGAGGTCTTAGAGAGTGTCCTCTTTCTCTTTCAACCATGCAAAGCCAATCCAAAAACCCCTAGCAAATGATTGCCTAAAAGGAAAAAAAGACTCCAGGCCAAATTAGGTAGGAGGTAAGATAAGGATACAAAAGGCTTTAATGAGCCCCCAGGCTTCCAGGAATACCACCACCGTGCTCTTGAATACAGGTGTTTACAATTTTTATAATGATTTTCACCCAATCCCCGTCTGGCCACTGCCCAGGTTCTACCTCCCAACACGCCTTTTGGGAATTGAGTCTGGGGGTGTTTTGGGACTCCCTCTTCTTCATCTTCCTCAGAGCACGTACTGATCTTGGAGGCCTTCCAGAGCTCTAGGCCTGAAGGTTGTTGCGTCTATGGTTCTATCTTCTTGTGCAGATTTTAGGGTGTTTTCTACAATTCTACCTTGAAAATGAGACTAAACAGGTTAATGGAATTTAGGGGAATTGATATGGGAATGGGTAACAGGGTTTGCTATGTGTATTTACTGTGTTAAAGGGTAAGGGATAATGTGCTGCTACTTTAAAATCTACATTCACTATATCTACTTCTAAAATCTACACAATTTAAAAAAAAATCAAAACTCTAAGGCATCAAATCCAGGCAGTGGTGCAGCCCGTGGCTGCTGTACCTCCCTTGCTTTACAGGAGTCATGGGGGAGCATTCACAGCCCCCCTTAACTGAGGACAGACCAGTCAAACTGCATCCGCCCGGGCGAAATGCCAAGTGAAGAAAAACTTCACGAAACAGACCCACACTCTGGCCGACCTAGCCACTTCTGGGTCATGTTTTTGCCCACGGACTGGGAAAAACAACCAACTTTCACAACACCCAGGGATCCTAACAAGAAAGTCACCCCCCAGTCCTAACCAAGTACTCCCAATTTCCGGAAAAAAACACTTTATATTTGCTAGCAAAATTAACTAAAACAAGCTGCTCTTTAGCTTACCTCTGTGAAGTTCCCAGGAGCTGGGCTTCTCAGAATCGGTGTGTGGTGTAATAGAAGGGTTAACTTTGTTCATAAAATCTTATGTGTATGAGGGAATAAGGAACTTTTGTTATAATTCAACAAGATAAGTTTCATGGACATCCTGTTAATTAAGCAAGTGTCAGTAAAAATAATTTCAGACATCTTGCTAAACAAACAAGTATCAGGATTGGTAAAATTTACAGCTGATAAGAACTGCAGTTTTCATCTTTGACAAATCCCAGATGACCACTTAGCAATGAACCACAAACTCAAGCCTCAACGCAGCCACATTCAAAACTCGGGACTTGGAAATGCATAAAAAGGAACATTCACTACATTTTCAGTGTGTGTCTCGGGTGGGGCAACTGCCCCCCAGGCCACCCAGCGCTGTTTTGCTTTATTATCGCTTGCTTAATAAATTTATCAATGTTTAATTGGAATTGAGTTGTCTAAATTCTTATACTAACTTATAAGATGTGGGAAATAAAAAACCGGTTTTATTATAAACAAATAGAATGGACAAGGAATGCTAACAACAAGTTATTTTTTTATTTATTTTTCTTATTACTAACTTACAGGCGTTCCGTGAAAGTTGTAAGACATACAGTTCAGTCTTGGAATGTATGTCAGGAACTGGGCGGACGGGAATAGGAAAACTGTAAAATGAATATTGGTAAGGAAACCCCTCGTGCCACATGGTAGGCCCTGGGGGCTGCCATGTTGTTGGACACTCTACCTCCCAGCATGACATGGCCAACCAGAAAGAAGGAAACGCCTCTTCTGTTACGTAAATGAGGTTGGACCTTAAGAATGTTTAAAAAGCGGGACTTTTGAATTGGAAGGTGTGTTCTTAGGAATCCTGCGTGACTAGGACACCCGACACGTGTCGTTTTTCTCCTTTTCGTTATTTTCCTTTTGTTTTGCAAACTTTTGCTGTTGTTCTAAATCTAATAAATAAGATTTTTTTCACAATTTTGGGGGCTTGTCAGGGATGACTACCCGCCGACCACGACTGGAGGCCAGAAGAAAACTGCAGGAGTGGCCGCAGGCGGAGCGGGCAGGGCAGGGCAAGCAGTGGTTGAAGTTAGAGCTAACACCGGGGAATCTGCCAGTGCTCAGCAGGGTGTCAGGCTCCCACGGTGAGTGGTGGCGCGGGGTCGGCAGTGTGGCTGCCACTGGGAATGGCGACGGGCACTGGCGTGGTGCTGCACGGAGGAGAAAGGGTCCTGGTCTTAGAGCACGGGCGGGGCCGGGGCGGTCCTGTGACTGGAGACAGGCCGGTCTCGGGGGGGTCAAGAGAGCAGCCCGGAGGCAGCCAGGGTGACGGTGGCTGTGGGGGCCGCAGGGCAGGGCCGGGGTAGCAGAGGCTGGTACCGAGAACACAGTGGGGACACAGCCCAGGGGTATCAAATATGTCGAGGGCAACTCGGGAACGGCCAGAGTGGTGGCAGCCGGGGCGGTGCTGGAGGGGGGCAGCCCCAGGAGGCGGGCCGTGCCAGGGGCGGGCAGCGCCAGGAAGCGGAACTGAAGGCGGTGTCAGGCCAAGTAGGCGGCGCCAAGACGGGCATCAGCGGGGGCGGTTCCCCCGAGCCAGGGGGCAGCCATGAGAATAGCCCCGTGCAGGAGTGAAAGCGCGGGGTTGAACCCTGATGCTCGAGCGAGCGGTGATGGGTTGCCAGCCATCTGCGGGGGTTTGCAAGGAGGCGAGGAAGTTCCAGTTGCGTGACATGGGAGCCCAAGAAACCTCAGTCACTTGACACTTGCTGGTGAACGGGGCTGCATCCAGCTGGCGATCGGTAACCAGTGGTGTTCCCCAGGGATCAGTACTGGGCCCAGTCCTGTTAAACATCTTTACTGATGATCTGGATGAGGGGATTGAGTGTACCATTAGCAAATTTGCAGGCGACATCAAGTTGGGAGGGAGTGTGGACCTGCTGGAAGGCAGGAGGGCTCTGCCTAGATAGGCTGGAGAGTTGGGCTGATTCCAATGGGATGAAGTTCAACAAGGCCAAGTGAAAGGTCCTGCACTTTGGCCACAACAACCCCCTGCAGCACTTCAGGCTGGGGACAGAGTGGCTGGAGAGTAGCCAGGTGGAAAGGGATCTTGGGGTGCTGATTGACAGGAAACTAAACATGAACCAGAGTGTGCCCAGGTGGCCAAGAAGGCCAATGTCATCCTGGTCTGTATCAAGAACAGTGTGGCCAGCAGGACCAGAGAAGTGATCCTTCCCCTGTACTCAGCACTGGTGAGGTCACACCTTGAGAATTGTGTTCAGTTCTGGACCCCTCAGTTCAGGAAAGACATTGAGGTGCTGGAGCAGGTCCAGAGAAGAGCAACGAGGCTGTGGAAGGGCCTGGAGCACAAGTCTTATGAGGAAAGGCTGAGGGAGCTGGGGTTGTTTAGTCTGGAGAAGAGAAGGCTCAGGGGTGACCTCATCACTCTCTACAACTACCTGTGAGGAGGTTGTAGCCAAGTGGGGATTGGTCTCTTCTCCCAGGCAATCAGCAGCAGGACAAGAGGGCACGGGCTTAAGCTCTGCTAGGGGAGGTTTAGGTTGGATATTAGAAAGAAGTTCTTTACAGAGAGAGTGATCAGGCATTGGAATGGCCTGCCCAGAGAGGTGGTGGATTCACTGCCCCTGGAGGTTTTTAAGAAGAGGCTGGATGTGGCACTGAGTGCCATGATCTCGTAATCACAGTGGGGTTGGATCAAGAGTTAGACTTAATGATCTCGAAGGTCTCTTCCAACCCAGTTAATTCTATGATTCTATGATTCTGTGACACAGAAGTTCCAAGTTTTTCCTGCTCGGCGCCGACGGGAGGGGGGCGCATAGCCCTGCTGAAGTGGCAAGGGGAGAGTTCCTTGTTGGAGCGGTGGCAGGGAAGCCCTGACTACCTGTGGGAGAGTCCTGAGTGGGGGCAGGGCTCGCCTCTACTAAAGCAGCGCTGGAGAAGAGGAAGGGTGTAGCCCTGCCAGAACGGCCGCAGAGAGCCCGTTTCAGGTCAGTCTAATATATTCATTTTTGCCTAAAAAGGTTTTTCCTCTGAAAAGGGGGATGTTCCCTTCCTCCCAATTGGCTGCAAGGCATCCCCTGTCAAAATGATGGATCCTCCTTTGTTCTCAGCCCATGGAGAGAGACCCCTGTGCTCAAAAATGACCAAAAAGGTTTTCATTTTTAGGAGCTTTATATTTGCCTAAAAATTCCCTATCGTGGCTGCAAGGAGCCCTGGCACCAGGCCCAAGCAGGATTGGGTACCTTACAACTTTGTGATACGCCTATAAGTTTGCTAAAATTTGTTTGTAATAAAAAACATATTTTTATTTCTCATAACAATTAACATTGACCAGGACGTCAGTAAAAATAGTCCTTGGACGTTTAATATAATGTAATGTTTTAAAAACAATTTTTAAATTTACCCAGTATGTATTGTATCTTCAAATTTTAAGAAGGAGCCTTTCATTTATGCAAACAAAAGCTATACCTATGTTTCTTTTAACTAAAGTATTTTTTTCTCCAAATAAATTTATTAAATTTTTCTGCACAACACAGTACTGCATCCTGCTATTTTGCCTATGGTGCCTTCGAGTTACTACAAATACTTAACAAAATATACATAATGTAAATACTGCCAGAAGATCAATAAGGCAAAATATTCTTTCTATTCACTTTTTACTGCACTTGCTTTCTATTGATATTTAAGCCTCTTTTATCCTGCTTTGTAACACTTATGATGTTGTAGCTAATGTAAATGTTTACTTTTAATAAATTCAAGTATGTTCAAGAGACTCTGCATTTGGGCATTATTTTGAGAACTCAGAAGTTAAAACAGTGATCTAAGAATTAAACTGAGTCTGAAGCAGTTTTATGACTTTTGATAATCTTAACAATATCTAAATGTTATGCCATGCTTTTACACATATTATTTGAGCAAAATTTTTCTGCACTGATCTTTTTAGAAATGCTTAGATGAACTGCAAAATCAGTTTTCCATGCTGGTTTTATCTGAATGGGTTACATGACCAGTTCAAAATAGAGATAATGGAATTAAAGCAATATTCTGCAAATACAGTATCATATAAAATGCATAATAATGTTTCAAGATGAATTTTATAAATGCTTTTAAATGTCCTCTGCCTTTCTTTTTCTGTAGAATGGCTTTTGTCATAAACCCAGAAACTATATGAAGAACTGTGTAATACTTTATTATGGGCATGCACATCTGCAGCTCATAAAATATGCAGACAATTGTGGGACTGGTTATAAATTCAAGGAGTGTACATTTTTTTCCCTGCCTATGAGTTAATTTTATTTTTATGGTGGATATTAGCTTGTATATTTTGAAAGTTTTAGCTTTTTCTTGGTAAATGTTATTATTTTTTGTATTGCAGATTTTGGATTAAAAAAATTAAAGAGATACTATTATTTTGAATACTGATAAGTACATATATATAACTTTTGGAAAAAAGAAAATATACATTGCAGTTACTCTAAACAACTGATAATTTGACTCTGATTGGAGTCTACAGGCTGGAGCTTGAATTCCATGATGGAAGAGACAGGCCATATTTTAGGGACCTTTAAGGTTGGAAGAAACAGTGACTTCCAACCTTGCAAGCCAAGAGTTGCGGTTGAGTTAGGGTTAGGGTTAAGGGGCTTAGGGTTAGGGTTAGTGAGGGTTAGGGGGCTTAGGGTTAGGGTTGGGAAGGGGCCCTGGCCACTCCACTCCAAACCAGCCCTGGCCAGAGTCACGGAGCTCCCCTTCCTCCCACACCCACACCAAGGTCATGGTCTTTTATAGCTGCTTCTTCACTTTATTTTAACTTCTTTGGCAGCAATCTTGCAACTTTCCGCCAGTGATCGGCATCTCCCAGAACTCATCCCGATGGCTCGGCCCATGCTGCTGTCGCTTCCTCCCAGGACAGCCAGTGTCTGAGCTTGCCCCTGAAGTTTGGGAACTTCTTTGCTCAGTGAGGAGCCCCAGGGCATCTGGCCAGCACCAGGCAGAGCCAGCCCCGGGGGAGGGCAGAGCAGGATGATCAGGAGGGTAAATGCAGCCCTTTCGGATCAGCGCTGCTCCCCAAGGTCACCAGGGCTGTTCCTGTTTTCCTGCCCAGTTAGAGGAGAAAATCAGCGACTGCAGAGAGGATTAAAAAGAACAGAATTAAAAGACTATTCTTGTTGCCATTTGGATGCCAGTCCATACTAATAAAACCAGGCTTAATTTGGAACATACACAATTTAGCAGTTTTTTCAGGACACAATATTTAACAGTTCCCTTTCAGGAGACAATGTGAAAAGGGGGGAGAACGGGAGAAAAGAGGGGGCTGGGACCTCCAAACTGAGTGGGGAAGGGGCTGAGACTCTGAAACCGAGCAGGGCAGGGGGGAAGAAACACCCCCAAACCGAACTGGGGATTGTGGGGACAATGGGAAAGGGGTGAGAGGAGAAAAGGGGTGTTGAACAGTGGGCAGGGGAACAGAGGGCAAGAAGTTCCCACAGGGGTCCCCCTGTCCCCCATCACTTGAGCCCTGAAACAGTTCCCTGGGGCTCTGGGGGGAAAGGGGGGCATATCCACACTGGGGAGTTCCCCAATTTCTCTGTCCATCCCTGGGGGGCTGATGGGGGGGTTCTGTCCCCCCCCCCCATCAGCCAGTGCTGCAGGAGCTGTGGGGGAGAGAGGAAGGAGGGTCCAGGGTGGGTCTTTCCTCCTCAGAGCACCGTGGGCTGGCTTTGGAGCCCCTCTTCCTGGGGGATTTCCGTGGCTTTTTCTCTCCGCTGCCTTCCTGCGTCGTGGAGCCATTCAAAACGGTCTCTTCCACGAGGTTCTGCCAGGGGGATTTGTCCTCCGTGCTCTCTGTCCTCAGTTCGGGGCCTGGGGCAGGAAGGAAAAAGGACAGGGAGGGAATTTGCCTCCATGCTAGAGGGAAGGAGAAGGAGACCCCCCAAATCCGTCACCAGCAGGATGACGTCGGCAGCGGGGTTGTCCTGCAGCCGGGGGCGATGCTTGGCTGGAAGATGCAGGACAAGAGAGAGGGAAAGGGGCACTGACTTCCTCCTCACCTGCCTGGGTGTTCCGGGGCATCTTCCTCTTCCTCGCAGACTCCTCCTGGACCCCCACCTGTGCCACTCCCTCGTCCCCAGCGCTCCCTGGGACGGAAATTTGGGGAGTGGGGAGGTGGGGAGCAGCCAGGCCGAGTCCCCCTGCTCTGTCCTGGCGGTGGCGTCTGCGATGGGGGCTGAGTGCGGGCGGGAGCTCGGGGGGCCCGGCCCTGCCTGGAGACGGTTGATGCCGCCTGCCCACACCTCTCACTGGGCTGGACTGGTGCTCCCAGTGCTGCTCGGGGTGGGGCCGCTTTTGGGGTTTCCCCGGCACAACCCGGCTGTTTTTGGGGTGTTAGCACGTGCCCGACACTGGAGATGGGACGTGCGGGGGGAGCTGGGGCCATACTGGTGGTATTGGGAGCCCTGATGGCTGTGGGCAAGGGGAACTTGGTAGAGCAGGGTCAGGGAAAAGGGGGAGGGTAGTGGGAAGTGGGTGGGAGAGAGGGGAAAAGGAAGAGCTTTGGACCCTCAAACTGAGCAGGAGGGGACTGAGACCCCAAATCCAAACAGCGTGGAGGGGACACCCCCAAACCGAGCTACGGGGGGAGCTGGGGATTTTGGGGACAATCAGAAAAAGGTGGGACAGTGGACAGGGACATCCCGTGGGGGTCCTGTAGCAGGATGCTCTGCCTAGAATGGGGTAAAACAACTCCAACAAGGCCCTGTTTGCAGAGCCCCCAGTGAGAAATTAAGAAGGGGGGGGGGTCACACTGCTTTTGGGGTTGAACAAAACTGAAACCAGCCTGACTCATCTATCCCAAAGTGAAACATCCTGAGAGGGAGGAGATTTGGCAGACCTTGTAAAATACCCGGATAAAGGAACAAACAAGTGACACCACTGAGAACTTCTCCAAAGCTGCTGAGCTGGCACAGCCTGGACACACCTGACTGACAGTCCAGCACTTTATACTATAAAAGCTCAGTCACAAATTTTAAGGGCCAGATCTTGTGACATATCCCTTCTTGGAGGGGGTGTGTGTAGATTCCTCCCTGGAGTGGGGGCACCCCTCAAGGTCACTCCTCAAAGCTGAGACAGATTTGCCCACGGTCATTGGTCTGGGTGACTGACATAAATCTCTACTTAATAATTGGTTTTACTTTAATACAATTGCTTCAATATTGCTTCCTAGTGCGCAATATTATAATAGTTGTTACAGCTCCTATACTATGTAGTAAATAATTCTGATTAAGATCTTTTTGCGTAATCATGATGATACTAAATCATATATATTTCTATAACGATATCTGATTTGCCATCCTGAATCCTGCAGGACAAAGTTATATAAAGGTTCAATCACACCTGTATAATTCCTTACAAATAAACCACTGACAAAGTCTAGGGCTGAGATTGGATCCAAGTGCCCCCAGGCTCCTCTGGGAGAAGGATTTTAGAAAGCCAGGGGGTCCTGAGGAAGTCTGGGGGTCTTGGGGGTCCTTTCTGCACCTTGTGAGTCAACGGGAGCTTTTCTAACAACCTTTGCCTGAAGCTGCCACTGTGCTCGTGACAGGAATCCCTGTGAGTGCCTGTGACATCATGGCTCTTTAGCAGCCTGGAGAATTGTGCTGGTTTAAAAGTAGACCGGTGGGAGAAATGAACCCAACTCGAGAGAGATTACAAGTCAGTTACAATTTACTAAGAAGATTACAATAAATACGATACAGAGAAAACTGGTTTTAACCCCCAAAGACAGATGTATAACCCAGCTCCCTGGGACAAGAACAGAACAGTGTTCATTAGCCCCTATGCTGAGCACCACGTGGCCCCCCTGGGTGCAAAGTAAAAGGAAAGGAAACCTGTTGGTCCAGATGATGGTCGCAGTTCTGAGGAAGTAATGACTGCAGTCATGTTGAGAGTGGCAGTTGCAGTTCTCTGGAAGTTCTGGTCCTCCTCTCGATCTGACGAGTGGTACCAGAAGTCCCAAACTCCCAAGATTATATATGCTCAGGTTCAGGTGGGAAGGCCCAGTACCTCCCCCAGGGCAGGGAGTTTCACAATGGGTGATTTAACTCTGTGAGTCATGGGATATTTTTGGAATCTTTGATGGTCTAGGTCTTTGCAGCTGCCTATTGTGCCAGTCCAGTATGGCCCATTAGCAGAGATAATCCCTCAGGCTGGGTGTGAAGGTGCTAAAGCCTCCACAGAGGGGAGTTATCACAGCTGAGTCATTGGTGTGGAGCCAAAGAAACACTTCCCTGCCTGGCAGGGTTCTTTCACACCCAGCTTGTAGCCTAAGGTGTCAGGTGTGCCCTGGGCAGCTGCTGAAAATGATCCATTTATTAACAGTCCATCAGAAATAACAGAAAGGGTGTAGAATATGCAGTTTTGGTTATACTCACATAGTGATAAACTGGTCCCAGCCCCTATAACTAGGACATTATCCACCCCTTACTCTATACCATCTATGTCATGGCCAAATTAATACCGTTTTTTAACTAAATACATATATATATATATATATATATATAAAATGAAACATTACAGACAGTTCTCAGTCAAAATTAGATCCCCTTCCCTAAAACATGCTTCCCCATCTTTCTGCATTACCCACCAAGTGGAACCAAGTCCTTGAACAAAAACAATCCCTTGGATGGGTTTGCCTTTGCTTGAGCTGGGACTAATCCAAACAGTCTTCCCTAGCATACCTCTCATATACACCATG
>NW_020956247.1:127321-129594 GCF_003031625.1 Empidonax traillii
TGGCCTTTGCTAAATGCAGCTCCCAATGTTTGAAAGTCCCTCCACCCAGTGCCTTCAAGGTGGTTTTCAGGAGTCCATTGCACCACTCAACTTTTCCGGCAGCTGGTGCATGGTAGGGGATGTGATACACCCACTCAATGCTGTGCTCTCTGGCCCAGGTGTCTATGAGGCCATTCCTGAAATGGGTCCCACTGTCAGACTCAGTTCTCTCTGGGGTGCCGTGTCGCCACAGGACTTGCTTTTCAAGGCCCAGGATGGTATTCCAGGCAGTGACGTGAGGCACAGGGTATGTCTCCAGCCATCCAGTGGTGGTTTTTACCATGGTCAGCATGTAGTGCATGCCTTGCCAGGTTTAGGGAAGTGTGATGTAGTCAACTTGCCAGGCTTCCCCATACCTGTATTTCAACCACCGTCCACCATACCACAGAGGTTTCACCCGCTTGACCTGCTTGATGGCAACACATGTCTCACAGTCATGGATAACCTGTGAGACACTGTCCATGGTTAGATCCACCCCTCTATGAAGGTCAAAACTAATCAGTCCCAGTTTTGGGGGTACAAGCCAGAATCTTTATTGAACACACACTTTGCAATATAAGGGTCCAGTGGGCAGGATATGCTAACTAGGGGATGGATTATGCTAATTAGACAATTACACAATTCTCTGTTACAATTACACAAAGTGGTTAATATTTTCCTGTAGCGAGGAGCCACATGGGGGGAGAGAACAAAGGGGCTTCCACATTGTCTGACAGCATCACCACAAAGTCTTTCCATATCTTGCTGAAGGAGATAGGACAATCAAACATAGCTAAATGTTAACAGGTCTTGTGAGAAGGCTTTTGGCTCTCAAAGCAAAGAGCTTCTCCCAGCTCCCACTGTCCATGGCTTTCTTCTTAATCCTGCCCTGCATCTTCCAGCAGAGCATCGCCCCCCCAGCTACAGAACAACCCAGCTGCCCATGGCACAGGAAATCAACGTGGAGGAAAAGCCACAGAGATCCCCCAGGAGGAGGAGCTCCAAACCCAGCCCACGGTGATCTGAGGAGGAAAGACCCACCCCTGAGCTGAGAAGGCGGCTGGAGCTTGAGCTGGAGCTCCGACCTGGTGGTCCATGAGTAGCTTCACACCAGACAGAAGCCCTACAAATGCTTGGAATACCAGAAGAGATTCAGCCAGAGCCCCCACCTGAACTGCCACCAGCACATTCACGCCAGGGAATGGCCCTATGAGTGTCCTGAGTGTGGGTAAAGGTTTCAGAGCAGTTCAGAACTCCTGCATCAGTGCATGCACATGAGGGAGAGGCCCTTCCACTGCACCAACTGTGAGAAGGGCTTCAACTGCAGCTCCCACATTGTCAACCACCAGGGAGAGGCCCTAAAAGTGTCCCAAGGGTGGGAAGAGCTTCACCCAGAGCTCTGCCTTGACCAGACACCAATGGACCCGTGACGAGTGTCCGGACTGTGGGAAGAGCTTCGTCTTCTTCTTCAACTTCATCACCCATGGGAGGACCCACGTTGGGCAGAGACCTTGTGTAACACACAGATAATATAGAAATGCCAAAAACTATGTTTCACCATTGTTCTGCCTGTCAAAAACTTCCTACCAAAAATTCTCTGTCAGCTTTCTGCCAGAAGTTCTCACCAAGACCTCCCATGGGACTTTTCCTGCCAGAAGATCCTGCCATTGTTTAAGGTTATCATATCTTTTTGGACATCTGAACTGGCTATGTGCCAAGAAACCACATAAAACCTCCTCTGAACACTATAAAACTCAAGGACAAATTTTGGAGAACCAGAGAAGAGGAAAGGGAGAGAGAACTGGTTGCCCCAGGAGTCTCTCCTCATCTCCCCTCACCTTTTCTCCTCCCCTGTATGCTGCCTACCTGCCACAGGAGACTGAGACTCTGCTGGGCCTGGAGAGAACTGAGACCACCGTACCACATGCATGAGTTATAACTTATCCTTCTAGCCTCACTATATTTCTGAGGGTCAGGGAGCTGCGGCTGAATGATGATGCCCAAAAAAGAATGAAGGAAGAAGGGTTAACTGAAGCATCTTGCTGCAGGGGCCCACTGTTCTCCCCCCCCCCCATTTCTCTACCTTGCTCAAAGGAGATCTTGTTCTGTACAAATTCTGCAGACCTAAAATATTTACAGATACATAGAACAAAGAACCCAGCGCCCATAAATCTCATCCAGAGGAGCCAAGGTGACATCTCAATAGGTAAATAGGCCCAAAGCCAAAGGTTTCTCTAAGGCTGAGCGATCAGAAC
>NW_020956247.1:129941-190583 GCF_003031625.1 Empidonax traillii
ATTTACAGATACATAGAACAAAGAACCCAGCGCCCATAAATCTCATCCAGAGGAGCCAAGGTGACATCTCAATAGGTAAATAGGCCCAAAGCCAAAGGTTTCTCTAAGGCTGAGCGATCAGAACACAGAAACAATAGAAAGAACGAAAGGTCCCTGAGGTGAGGTGAGGATGAGGATTAAAAAAGCAACCCCCAGGATGAAGGCAAACAGGAACTCCCACCAAAATATTCCTCAAAATGGAAACCACGCCTCAATCTCCACCCCTAACTCCACCTGTTATGAATATTGTAATCTAATGATGCAATAATATGAATATGTATGTAATTGTGTTGTAATCATTGCCAAACCTGTATAAAATACTCACTCTAACCTAACCAACTCGGAGCCTGTTTTCCCAGCACTAGCTGGCAGGCTGCCCGGTCGTCAATAAATAAATACCTTGCTGCTTTAGACGTAAAACCCTGTCTAAACAGTTTTTATCTGCTTTTTTGGGCATCAATGGGACCCTGCACGGCCTGGGACACGGGTGTCCTTATCTGCGCGCGCAGCCTTAGATGGCGAGAGCGGGGCGGAAGTGAAAGTTTCCAAGAGTAAAACTTCTATGGAACAATTGGTGTTTGGCGCTGTGGCTGCTCCCGTACTGGCGGCGGTGAGAAAGTGGCTTGGCTTGGCTCCAGTTGCAGCGGGGGGAATAGAAACCGCAGAGAACAAAGGCGACTCGAAGCCAGCGACTCCAACGGTCACTGTGCTTGTGCCGCCCGCAGCTCTCCCCCTCCCCGCAGTCCCTGCGTTGTCAGTGGCAACAGCATCTGGCAGTGCACCTGCGTCAGCTGCCGAGCCTGGACAGTTAAGTCATCGCAGCGGGACCTTCTACACCTGCGCTCTCAGCACCACCTGCGGTAATCATCGCGCATGCGTCAGGCACAGAGCCAGCTGTTGCGTCATCATCAGTGGCGACTACAAGTGAGGCGTCCACGGCTAGCTTCGTGCATGCACTGAGAGTCGTACCTGTGCTGAAACGTCATCCTTCTGAACCCCGGAAGAGTGAAACAAAAACAAAGCTTCAGGTGAAAAAGAAAATACTTCCACCACTTCCATCTTCAGGATCTTCTTCTTTGGAGGAGGAAGAGGAGGAGACCTCAGCTGCTGGAAGCAAGAAAGCTGCTTCTGAACAAGTGAAGACTCAGATAGACAATTTACTTCAATGCATCCAAGTGCTGGAAAGCAAATCAACAGAGTCGCTGAATCCAACTCTCCCTGCTGCCACAGCTTTGCATGCAATGCCGATATCACCTCCAGGACCCCCTTTCTCACACACTCCTGGGACTCAGATTCCTGTTACCGAGGTTTCCAGCTTTGCTGGGAGGGGGGATGGGAGGTGGGGGTCATAATCCAGCTTTACGATGGAAAGGAATAATTAAAGAGGCAATATTAGAGGGAGATGTTGAGCCATTGGGTATTAGTGCATATCCTGTGTTCGTGGATGGGGCTGGTAATAATACATGGGAGGCTCTGGATTGGAAAATCATTAAAGAAGCAAAAACAGCTATATCACAATATGGGTTAAAATCAAGTTATACACAGTCTGTACTTCAGCATCTTTTTACAGCTAATATGTTAACACCATATGATATGCGTATGATTATTAACACATTATTAACCTCTTCTCAACAATTTCAGTTTTTTAACAGGTGGAAAACTAGTTGCACCACAGCTGCAGCTCAGCTGAGACAGCAAGGAGATCCATTGTATGGGGTAACTTCTCAAATGCTAATGGGATCTGGTCCTTATGAAAGGACAGATTGGCAGGTACAATTTATTCTGGAAGTGTTGCAAACTAGCCAGGATTTAGCTTATAAGTCATTGCTTGCAGTAAAAGATGCTAATTCAGGACCTCCGTGTACCTTGGTTAGGCGGGAACCCAATGAACCATACAGCAAGTTTGTGGATCGTTTGCATCAGGCTATAAATTCAGATCCAGATTTGGATAACAACATGAAGGCAAAGTTCATGGACAAGTTTAACCTATGATAATGCGAATGACAAAACCAAGACAGTTTTAAGCACACTACCTAGGGGTGCTGGGACAGCTCAGCTCCTTGAGGCTGCTGACAGGATGGTAAAGGAAGACAAAGCAGCCTATATAGCTACAGCAGTGAGTGCAGCAGTAGAGCCTTTGGTGCCAAGTCAGGAGAAAGATAATGAGTGAGAAAGGCAAGAGGTGTTATGCTTGTGGTCAATGGAAACAGTTCGAAGAATACGAAGAGCAATGATATTTGAAACTGACATTGTCACCCACTACAAGACTGTCTTCAAACACTGACAGTGATTCTCTTTTCTATTGTTTTTTCACATTATGAAATCTCATAGCTGCTATACATAATTTCTTGTGTTATTAACTTATTAGAGGGCTTAATTATTTGGTTAAGAAGCTTTGTGTGAAAGTATGTATGATTGAGGTATGACTGAGGTGGCCACCTTTGAATGTTTGAAAGACAACTGTGTGCAAGAGAAAAGTATTGTGTGGAATTATATATCTATATATATATTTGTAGGTTTAATAATGCATTACATAGGTATTAGAAAAGTTTTTCAACCAAAGGGTGTTGCTACATTGCAAGGACCTTTAAATAAAGGGTTAAGTACTCTCTTATCAGTTTTACCTCACAAATTTTTCCATCAGTCTGCAGATGTGTTAACCAAACAGTTTGGGTTGACTTCAGCAAATGGATGGGATATTGTGTAAGCCTGTTCAGCCTGCCACAAAAGTGGGCTGGGCATTGGCTTGGGGGTCAATCCTCATGGTTTACAAGCATTACAGCTTTGACAGATGGATGTCACTCATGTTGGTGAGTTTGGAAGGTTAAAATATGTGCGTGTGTGTATTGATACTTTTTCTCATGCCATTATGGGCATCTGCCCAGGCTGGGTGCCAGATATGTCATTCGTCATATGCATGCATGCATAGCGGCTCATGGAGTCCATAAAACACTTTTGCAAAAGCAGAAAGGGGGAGAAGAGCTGGATAGCCCACATAACTGACTTGCAAAAGTGTTATATGTTTTGAATTTTTTACGGTTGACGGGTGGAAGATCGGATTCTCCCATTGTAATTCATAACACTTCTATGAAGTCAGGTTTGGTAAATCAACAGGTAACAGTTAAAGCATGGTACAAAGACCCACAAATGGGGGTCTGGAAAGGGCCTGCAGAGGTGAAACTGACTGGCGGAGAGTATGTTTGGGTTCTTGCGGACACAGGGGTTCGGTGGCTGCCTGCACGATGGATAAGACCTTGGAAAGGGAGTGATTCTGCAGAACAAGGTTGATACTGTTATAGATAAGTCATTCAGAATAACACAGTTTTTTCAGTATTATTATAATATAGTTTTATAGTATAGTATCATATAACCATAGAAGTTAAGAACTTAAGAGAGTGTTTTGTGTGAACTTGATGTTATCCATTAAATTTTAGTATGAGTTGTTTTAGCTCAAAAACAAAAAAGGGGATTTGTGGGAGGAACATGATGAATGTGTGAGCAATTTATATTGTGTGCTGTAGTTTTATAAACTTTTATAAGTTTTTATATAGTTTTATAGGTACTATAAGTGCCAAGACGGTTGTGGGTCTCTTTACTAGAACAAAAGGAAATCAGTGCCAAGAAGAAGGTGGAGTTTGATAAAGTAAATAATTGCCTTGTTACCTGTTAATAACCAATTATAAATTATTTGTAATGCGTGTTTACATCTGGACAGTAACTTGTAACCAATTATGTGCTTCTTGTCACGAGACCTTGTATACAGATACTATAAAAAGTCTGAGCTCTAATAATAAACCGGACATATTGTAGATCTCAGAGGTCGTGTACTTATGTCTCAGAGCCTCTCTGCCAACAAGGAGGCTCAGAGGTGACCTCATCACTCTCTACAACTACCTGAGAGGAGGTTGTAGCCAGGTGGGGATTGGTCTCTTCTCTCAGGCAATCAGCAGCAGGACAAGAGGGCACAGGCTTAAGCTCTGCCAGGGGAGGTTTAGGTTGGATATTAGAAAGAAGTTCTTTACAGAGAGAGTGATCAGGCATTGGAATGACCTGTCCAGAGAGGTGGTGGATTCACCGTCCCTGGAGGTTTTTAAGAAGAGGCTGGATGTGGCACTGAGTGCCATGATCTAGTAATCACAGTGGGGTTGGATCAAGGGTTGGACTTGATGATCTTGGAGGTGTCTTCCAACCCAGTTAATTCTATGATTCTATGAGGGTGTCCCCTCTGACACAACTTCAGGCCATTCCCTTAGGCCCTGTCAATGGTTCCCACAGAGTAGAGCTCAGGGCCTGCCCCTCCTCTTCCTCTCCTGAGAAAGTTGTAACTGAAATGAGGTCTCCCCTCAGTCTCCTCTTCTCCAGCTGAACAGACCAAGTGCCCTCAGCTGCTTCTCATATGGCTTCAAATCAAGGCCCTTCCCCATCTTTGTTGCCCTCCTTTGGACACTCTAATGGTTCAATATCTTCCTTATATTGCTGTGCCCCAAACTGCTCAAATATTGCAGGTGAGGCCACCCCAGGTCAGAGCAGAGCAGGACAATCCCCTCCCTGGCCTGTCTGGAGATGCTCAGCCTGATGCCCCCTCAGGACACAGTTGACCCTCCTGGTTGCCAGGGCACTACTGACTCATGTCCAACTGGTCACGCACCAGGACCCCCAGATCACTTTCCCGGCCCTGCCCACAGAACATTGACCCACAGAGTCGCCACCTGGGGATACCTCTGTGACAGGGTTTGAGGGGAAATCCTCTCCATGGTCCATCTCGCAGGGACGGAGCTGCTGCGATGCGAGCCCCAGTACCGGCTAGCTGTAGAGATCACACAGCACACAGGGAATCCAGTGGCAGGGAGATTTTATTCAAACCTCCTGTGGCTTATTAAGGCTGCTGGGAGGAAGGGAGAGGCTTGGCTACTCAGCTAGCCAATGGGAAGAGACGGGAGATTAACACCCAATAGGAACCCAGGGACTGGGGAGAGACAGGTGAGAAAAGCAATGGGGTTAGGATAGGGGCATGGGCTGGCTCTGTGGGCAGAACAAACATGGCACTGCCCAGGGCAGCCACGTGGGGACCAAGTGAGAGAGGTTTTATACAGCATAGAGAGTTCCCGTACAATAAATTTGCGATGCCTGAGTTTAAACTGGAAGTTTTTCCTGTGTCGACTTTGGGAAACCGCATCTGCATTGGTTTTTCCTCTAAAGATGTTGTTTCCAAAGTGTGTTGTCTGTGGTGTCCCTCACACCTCTGTCCCACAGGAGCCCTGGCACCCCTGGAGGAGCCAGAGATGTCCCAGGGCCCAAACCAAACCTTCCCCAATCTTCTGGGTGGTGTCAGCACCAAGGAGGTGCTGCTGTCCTGCTGTCTAGGGGATCCCCATATGCTCCTGCCAGGCAAAAGGTGCCCCAGAGCAGCTGAAAGGGACCTGTCATGAGTGGTTGTGCTATAAGGGGATGCTTGGGCCGGTTCCGCCAGTTCTGGGCACGGGTGTTTCCATGGTGTGAGAAATAAAAGACTGGTTTTATTACAAGCAAATAAAATGGACAAATAGTACTAACAAAGAGTTATTCTTATTACTAACCTATAGGCATTCAGCGGTAGTTGTAAGGCATACAGTTCAGTCTTGAAATGTATGCTAGGGATTGGGCGTGCGGGAATAGGGAATTGCATACTAACTATAAATATAGCTGACCCAGCCCCCATGCCACATGACTGACCATGCAGGCAGAGGGAGGCTGCCATTTTGCCTGAAACTCCGCCCCTGGCATGAGAGGGGGCACAGGAGAGCCAATCCGAGGAGAAGAAACACCCCTCGTGACGTAAAACAGGGTTGGATCTTAAGAATGTTTAAAAGGTGGGAGTTTTGAATCGGGAGGCATGGTCTTGGAAATTTAGGGACTTGAGCACCCAACACGTGTTGTAATTAAATTTTCCTACTCCTATTATAGTCATTATTATTATTTTCTTTGTTCTGTGGATTTTTTTTTGCCATTGTTGTAAATTTAAAGAGAGATTTTTCTCACAATTGCAACTGCCAGGTCTGTGTGATGTGGGGCTGCAGGGTGCCCAGGGGCCACTGTGACACTGCAAGGCCTCCTGGAACTGAGGGGACATTGTGACACTTTGGGCCCCACCCTGCCCATGGGGTGTTTCAGGAGCTCTCCTGTGGGGGACCCCAGCTGGTTCTGGGGTCTCTGTAAGCTGAGACATCAAAGATGGAATGTCTACACCTGGCAGAGGGTCAACCACGGACAGAGAGGACTGTGACACAGAGTGGATTTCCTGTCAAGAATGCTGACTCGTTGTATTCAGACATGCGTGGCTGTATGTCCAATAGTGGGTTATTTATGTTACCAGCAAACCAATGGTGATTATACATGTGTCACCTAGAACTGTATAAAGTAGCTGCACTGTTGTAATAAAGCTGCTGGTATCCCGAAACCATGTCGTGTTTCACCCCAACCACAACACTCCCTGGGTGCCCACTCCAGCTGAGGGCTGGGGCAGGAGGAGAGGCTGGTGGTGGGAAGATGTTGGGCTCCCTAGCACTCTACCAAGGCAGTCACCTCCATCTCGCGCCTCCTCCTCCTCCCACCCTCAGCTGCAGCAGCGGCAGCCTCAGGGCAACCGGGCTGGGCCTTGTCCCTCCATGGGGACAGGCCATCCTGGCCCTCCAGCACACAGAGTTCCAGGAGCACCAGGAGCCATTCCAGCCTGGCCCAGGGGGCACAGGGCCAAGGGCTGCAGTGGGGCAAGTCCAGTCCCATTATATCCCACTTGCCCACAACATGGTCCCAATTGCCCCCAGCATAGTCCCAGTCACTCCCAATATGAGTCCAGTATGAGTCTACTATGATCCCAGTTGCTCCCAGTGTGGTCCCAGTCACACCCACTATGGTTACAGACACTCCCAGTATATCCCAGTTGCCTTCAGCATGCTCATAGCCATTCCCAGTCACTCCCAGTTGCCCCAGTAAGGTTTCAGTTCCCCCTAGTATGATCCAGTCATTCCCAGTTACTCCCAGCCACTTGCAGTGTAATCCCAGTTTCTCTCAGTTACTCCCTGAAGCCCAAAGTATGGTCCCAGTTGCTCCCATATGATCCCAGTTGCCCCAGTTGCAAAGTCCCCCCCAGCATGGTTCCAGTATCTTACAGGTAATTCCAGTTGCTCTCAGTCTTTCCCCAGTTGGCTCCCAGCATGGGCCCATTAGCTCCCAGTAACCCCCAATAAGGTCCCATTCACACCCCTGTGCTGGGGCCTTAGCTGTCTTAAATGAGTATGCTGAGTTCTAAAGAGGCCAAGAGCTGACCGTTAGACAAACAAGAACAAGTGTGCAGCTGCAAGAATGCAGAGGTCAGCAGAAAGCGATGTGAGAAAAAGGTGATAACAGAAACTTTTCCCAGGAATGTGTGCTTTAAGGATCACCAATGGATGGACTGCTTGAGGCGCGTGGACAATGCAGACTAACCAATCATGGAGGTGTGCTGCGCTCGTGATTGCATGTCCAAGACTCAAAAGAATATATATTGTGTGGCCTTCTGATAATAAAATGGATTTGAATCTGCATCTCATAGATGTGTCGTTCTTTCCCGCTCGCTTGAATACCCACGGCACCCCTGTAATGCCAGTCTCTCCCAGTATGATCCCAGTGTAATCCTAACCACTCCCAGTATGGTTCCAGTCACATCCCGTATGATCCCAGTCACTCCCACTATAATCCCAGTCACTCCCAGTATGATTCCAGTTGCTCCATCTCAGGCCCTGTGTTCTTTAACATCTTCAAAAATGACTTGGACACAGGACTGGAAGGGACACTGAGCAAGTTTGCAGATGACCCAAACCTGGCAGAAGCTGTTGACTCCCTTGAAAGCAGAGAGGCCCTGCAGAGACCTTGACAGATCAGAGGGCTGGGAATCACCAACCATAGGAAGTTCAACAAGGGGAAGTGCCGGATTCTGCCCCTGGGATGGGGCAACCCCAGATGGATGGACAGACTGGAGAATGGGACACTGAAAAGCAGTGCCAGGAAAGGGCCCTGGGGGCCCTGATCGGTAGCCAGTTGGACATGAGTCAGCAGTGCCCTGGCAGCCAGGAGGGCCAACTGTGTCCTGGGGGACATCAGGCCTACCATCACCGACCTGGCCAAGGAGGGGATTGTCCTGCTCTGCTCTGACCTGGAACAACCTCACCCTTGTAGGTCCCTTCCATCTTGGCATATTCTGTGATTCTGTAACAGCCCACCTTTGCCTGCTTTGCTGCTTCTGTTAACCAGAAGTTCCTTCCTTTATTGTTTCATTAGTTGGCTTGGCTGTTTTCTTTAGACTGTGCCTTGATTACACAGAAATTTTCTATGGCACATTCTGTTGTAACCACTACTAGTTCTGTTATGTCTCAAAATTCGATACCAGCCTTATGGAGCCAAAGGAACCAAGGGAAACTTCAAAACCTCATGGAATCAAGGGGCAATTGTGACACTGGGGGATCTCATGGAATCAACGGACCATTATGTCACTACAGGGTCACATGGAATCAAGGCAGCAGTGTGACACTGCTGGGCCTAATGGAACCAAAGAAACCCAGGGGACACTGAGGAACTTCATGGAATAAAAGGGCCATTGAAACACTGCAAAACCTCATGGAATCAAGGGGACATTACAGAATCACAGAATCAACGAGGTTGGAAAAGACCTCTGAGATCATCGAGTCCAACCTATGACCTAACACCACCTTGTCTACTAGACCATGGCACTAAGTTCCACATCCAGTCTGTTCTTAAACACCTCCAGGGATGGTGAATCTACTGGGCAGCCCATTCCAATGCCCAATCACCCTTTCTGTGAAGAACTTCTTCCTAATATCTAACCTAAACCTCCCCTGGCAGAGCTTAAGCCCATGCCCTCTTGTCCTACTGCTGATTGCCTGGGAGAAGAGACCGACTCCCACCTGGCTACAAACTCCTTTCAGGTAGAGAGTGATGAGGTCTCCTCTGAGCCTCCTCTTCTCCAGGCTAAACAACCTCAGCTCCCTCAGCCTCTCCTCATAGGACTTGTGGTCCAGACCCTTCACCAGCCTCATTGCCCTTCTCTGGACCTGCTCCAGCACCTCAATATCCTTCCTGAAATGAGGGGCCCAGAACTGGCCTCACCAGAGCTGAGTACAGGGAGAGAATCACTTTCCCGGTCCTGCTGGCCACACTGTTCCTGATACAGGCCAGGATGCCATTGGCCTTCTTGCCCACCTGGGCACACTGCTGGCTCATGTTCAGCTGCTGTCAGTCAGTACCCCCAGGTCCCTTTCTGACAAGGGTTGACCGAGGGACGACTCCCCACGTACAGCCTCTCAGAGACAGGGCTGGTTGGTGGATTGCCCCTATGCCTGGTCTCAAAACCACAACACACATGCTCTGAGGTGCAAAGGTGAAAAACCTTTATTCACAGTGAACACGGGTTTTTACAGGCTCCTGGGGGAGGGCTCAGGAAGTGGGATGTGATTGGGTAAAGGCTCTGGGGAAAGGGAGTGGCTTGAGCACTTGGCTAGACAATGGGGGAAACAGGAGATCAACACCCAATAGGAACCCAGGGATCAAGGAGAGACAGGTGAGACAACCAATGGGGTTAGGACAGGGGTGGGGGCTGGTTCAGTGGGCAGGACAACATGGCACTGCCCAGGGAAGCCATGTGGATGCTGCGTGGGGGGGGTTTACATAGTCAAAGGAGTCCTGTACAATAAATTTGTGATTCCTGAGCTTAAACTGTGTTTTCTGTGTTGTTTTGATGCCAAAACCAGCATAAAATAACTGCTCAGAGAGTTTTGGGTCTTTAAGCAGCAAAGGTATTTATTTCGAACAACGTTGGGGTGCTAACCAACTCGCGCTGGACAAACGAGCTCCCAAGTTCTCAGTGAAAAGTCAGGTAGTTTATACAGTTTTGGTGAGAGATTACAGTATTTTATATGAATATTTATTCAAATTGCATCCTCCAGTTATAATATTCATATTAGGTGGGGTTCAGACAGAGTTTGAGGTGGAGTCATCCTTTTGGGTAGATTCCTTGGAGTCGTTCCTGTTTTTCGGCCTCGTGAGGGTCGTTTTCTCTGTTCCTCATCGTCATGAACTTTTCAACTCTTCCTGACTACGTGCAAAAGTCTTACTAAAAAACCCCTTTACTCAACCCTTCACCCCCCAAGTGTCCATCCTATCTAATTTATGACTACTAGGCCAACCTTTTTGTCATCTTTCATTAGGATAGAGCATACCAGGTGCAAGCAGGCCTCTCACAGGCCTCTCGGAGCCTGGTACCTTCTCTCTCTTAACTAATCTCATAACACACGCTCTCTGTCGCTTTAACCTAAATGCAGCATTCCTCAAAGTGAGGTCTGTGAACCTCTCCTCAGAGCAGGATTCTAGCATCTAAAAATCCTTGCTCTGTTTCATTTCCCCCCTTTTCTCAGGACTTACGAATTCTCTCGTCAAGTTCTAAAGACAAAGGGTTTTGGTAAACGAACATCATTCCCCACATTGTTTGTGTTCTCTTCACAATAATGCTCAACTTAAACCACAGGTAGATGTTCAAGAAAGATAATATGATCATTCCTCCCAATATGACTAGCATGGGATGTATTAGAAAATTAAACACTTGCGTTGCCCTAGGAGAGTATCGTACCAGGATGTCCCACCAATGATGTTCTCCGATTCGTTCTGCATCAGCTAAAATAGATTTTATATTTTTGGAGTCATGTTTGACTTGCCACAACATGTGTTGGGTTGTTCTGTTTACTTCTTGGACTAACTTTTCTTCATCCGGGTGTTTGAGCATTGCCTTAAAAAGATCAGTCTTCATGCCTATTTGTAATTTAGGTATATTATGATACAAAGTATAATTTATTCTAATCAATTGTTGTGTTGTTACTGATGCAGCATAATTAAAATCCCAACCTACAATCCTAGTGAAATTACATACACAAAAATTAGTACCATTGTTTTTTTCATGACAATTATCTATAGTAATATTAACACAAGCAATTCTGACACGTGCACATCCATTTCCTACATAAAATACTTGTGCTTGGGCTTTAGTGTGTGAGAACATTTCAAAGGTACATGTACTTTCTTCGATATCTAAACACAGGTCTTCATTTTCTATTGCTGCATTTTCACAGATGTATCCTAACTGTTCCCTGGGAATACATGCCTCAGTGCTGATCGATTGCCATTTGCCTTTGGTCTGATCGTAACTTGCCCAAACACTATGACCTAAGGGTCTGACGATTACATTTTGGTGTATAGCTCCCAGGGTTAGAACAGGAAAGATTGCCTGTTCTTGTGCTGCACTAATAGTGAGCACATATGCTTCAATTCCTTCATGTTGTGGATTGTAGGTGAAGTTCACTAATTGCCACCAGGATTGATGTTCTTTTTCAAACTGAGTAGTGGAATCTTCTCTTGCTATTAATTCTCTGATTTCTTGGGGTAATATCCCTGATGTTCCCTCTCTGAGTATTCCTGCAGCTATGGATTGTACCCATTGTTGAGTTTGGATACATTGGATTGCAAGTGCAACCTTTTTACTAATGTTTCCAGTGTAGTCTGCAATTTTAGTAAAATCTTTGACCGTGTAGTTCGCTACCAATGTTAATAATTCGACAGCTAGAGATTGGGTTTCTGCCAATGTGACCACAGATGATTTTAAAGGAACTTTGAGTTTTCCTAAATCAGAAGTGACAGCACTGAGTTTGTTAATTAATACTTCTTGATCTATAGTATTTAATACACCTAACCCTGTGCCAACCCACCCGGGTATATCTCTTTGTTTCCTGGTATGGTAGGATCTAGTTGCCAGCCAAGCATCCCATCCCTTAAGACTTTGCTGTATATAGGACTGGCAACTTTTCTGTATGTGGGATATATTCGCTTGGACATTTATTTAAACTTTTTTCAGTGAATATGTGGAATCCCGTAATAGCTTTTTAGATTATCTATTATTAGGGAGCCCCCGGTGGTCTAGGGGAAACGACACTGCACTGTCACTGCAGAGACCCGGGTTCGATTCCCGGTCGGGGCCCCTCCCCGGGCAGATGGAGCTCGTTAGCCCGTAAGGCAATCCATCTACGTCCTGAGGACCTCGCTGCCACTGTCCAAGCATGCTTGGCCCCGGCAGATGAACCTCAGGATTAAAGGGTGGGCTCAGTTCCACGCACACTGTGTCTCACCTAAAAAATCCAATGCGCAGGCTGGAAGGTGTAAAGACCTTCCCCAGTTATTCGTTCGCGAAGACTTGCCATTCATTCATCTATTATTAGATTGTCTGATTACATGAGGTCCAATAAAGGTTATGTATACTTTCACAGTTCAGAGAGGGAGTTGTAAGCGCCTCAGTAAGTGGTTCAAAAGTTGTTTCGATAGGTGCTTTAGTAGTAGGACTTTCTTTAATAACAAATATTTTGGAAGCACCTCTTTCTTTACTCATCCATGAGCACTGAACCGAAACTGATTGATCTAACAATAACTTTATCTCACACTGGGCTTCATTCTGCTCATTTTCTTTAGTATCGTCCCATAGGCAAGAAATTTGACCCTTTTTTTCAAAACAAACATCATTACTTGCATTGTCCATTTGACTAAATATAAGTGATTGGTTCATCATGGGTGTTACTGTCAGCTTGACCTGTTTTGTCTTTTGTGTTAAGGTATTAACACCTTTACACCCTTTTTGTATTTCATTGTACTATTTTCCTATTATGATATCCAATGAGTCTTTGGCTTTATTCCAGTCTTGTTGTGTATATGGTCTGTTATTATGTAGGACATAAATGGCTAAACTTGACCTAGGCTCTGGATCAGCTGAGGAATGTATCCCCACCCAAGGGGATGATTCTATAATTTGTGCACTCGACCATGGCCACTCCAAAGTAGGAGCTTGGGATATGGTTATACTTATCAAAAGTCCAAGAATCAGCGTTGTTCTTAGGTCCATGGTTCAGGTTTCCTTAAGAACTTTCTTTACCGTCTTCTGGAGCTCTTTTGACTCGGGAGTAGTGGATCCAGGTTGGTCGCTCTTTTACTCTGCTGTGAAGGTGATCAGCAACACCTGGAAAGGTTCTTCCCACTTTTTTTTGCAGAGGTTCTCCTAAAAGATTCTTGACATATACCCAATCACTGGGACTGAATGTATGTAGTTTACAATCAGGCTGTTTTAGTTGTTGTTCTAACGCCACCGTAGCATTTTTATCAAATTGTTTTCCTACAACTATAACGTAATCGTACACATATTGATTGCCTATTTGATCTACTGCCTCACTATCTACAATCTGCATTGCATAGTGCCTACCATATAAAATTTCAAATGGACTCAATTTTTCTTTTGATCTTGGTTTGACCCTCAATCTGATCAGAGCAATAGATAAAGCCTGATGCCACTGAAAATTTGTTTCTTGGCATATTTTAACAATTTGTTGTTTAAGGAGATGGTTCATTTTTTTCTACTTGCCCACTTGCTTGGGATCTGTAGGGCGTATGCAATTGCCATTTGATTTTCAATGCTTTACTTACTGCTTGTATAACCTTTGCACAAAAAATGTGAACCCCTGTCTGAAGAGATGCTTCTTGGCACCCCAAATCATGGTATAATTTCGTTTAACAGAACTTTGATCACTTCTCTTTCTTTACTTGTTTTGCACGGGAAAGCTTCAGGCCATCCAGAAAATGTATCTGTCAAAACTAAGAGATATCTGTTACCCCCCTTTTCTTGGCAATTCAGAGAAATCAATTTGCCAAACTTCACCTGGGAATTTTCCTTTGTTTATTGCCCCTTGTTGTATTATAGTTCCAGTATTTGGGTTATTTTTCAGGCAGCGCTCACATCGGGATGTAACCTGTTTTATTGCAGTAAATAATTTTGGTCCTGCCACTCTAGTTTTTAAATGTTGATAGAGTGGATCTAAGCCCCAATGAGTCTTGTCATGTTCCATTTTTACAAATTGCCATACCATTTTTCCTTGCAATACCAGCTGTCCTGTTTTTAGCTGGCCCCACCCATTGTCCAATAGCTTACCTCCATTTTTATGTATCCACTTATGATCTGCCTCTTAGTATTCTGGTTGGAAATCTGTATCTAGCTTCTCTGACACTAAAGCTACTATTGTTAATTCTCTGCTTCTTGTGGCAGCTAATCTAACTTCTGCATCAGCTTTCCGATTACCTATTTCTGGAACTGTGTTACCTTTCAGGTGTCCTTTACAGTGCATTATAACCACCTGTGTTGGGAGCTGGACGGCTTCTAACAGTTGGAGAATCTCTTCCACGTGCTTTACGGCTTTTCCTTGGGCGTTCAATAACCCTTGTTCTTTCCATATTGCACTGTGGGCATGCGCAACAGAGAAGGCATACTTGGAATCTGTCCAGATGTTTATTCGCTTCCCTTTTGCCAGTTCAAGAGCTCGGATGAGAGCTATCAGTTCTGCTTTCTGGGCTGAAGTTCCTGCAGGTAAAGGGTTTGACTCAATTACCTTTTCTGTTGTAGTAACTGCATAACCAGCCATTCTTACTCCCTGTTTCGCGAAACTGCTGCCATCTGAAAACCAGTCATCTGCATCTTGAAGCGGTTCTTCTTTAAGATCTGGGCGACTTGAGTACACTGCTTCAATTATTTCCAGGCAGTCGTGTTCAAGCAGTTAGGCTGACATTCTTCCTTCTAGGAATGAAGATGGATTGACAGCGTTAGTCACCTGAATGGTCACATCATCTGATTCGGCCAGGATCACCTGATATTTCAGGAACCATGAAGGTGATAACCAATGGTTGCCTTTTTGCTCCGGTACTGCTGATACAGTATGGGACACTAACACAGTCATTTTCTGCCCCATTGTAAGTTTCCTGGTCTCTTCTATATTTATAACCACTGCAGCTACTGCCCTCAGGCAGGTGGGCCATCCTTTGCTTACCTCATCCAGCTGTTTGGAGAAGGGGCTACTGCCCTTTTGTATGGTCCTAGTTGCTGAACCAGGACCCCTAAAGCCATTCCTTGATGTTCATGTGAGAACAGCCAAAAGGACTTTGTTACGTAGGACAAATCTAGCACCGGGGCCCTCATAAGTTCTTGCTTTAGTTGTTTGAAGGCTTTGTCCACTTCAGGGGTCCAAATTATGTTAATTTTGGTTGTTTTCAGCAGTTCGTACAAAGGCTCTGCAAGTACCCCATACTGATATATCCATAAACGGCACCAACCTGTCATTCCTAGAAAGGCTCGTAGGTCTCTCACCGTTTCTGCTCTGGGTGTCTGGCAGATTGCTTCTTTCCTTGATGTTCCTATAGACCGCTGTCCTCCAGAGACTTTGTATCCCAGGTATACCACTTTCTCTTGCACCAGCTGTGCTTCCTGTTGGGAGACTCAATAACCATTTAAACCCAGGAAGTTTAAAAGAGAGATTGTCCACTGTACACACTCCTCTTCTGTTTCTGTTGCTATCAGTAAGTCATCTACATACTGCAGAAGAGTGCCATCTCCCGGCGGCTGTTCCCATTGTTCTAATTCTTTGGCCAATTGATTACCAAACAAAGTTGGCGAATTTTTGAACCCCTGAGGTAAAACGGTCCAGGTTAATTGCATCTTTCTGCCACTACTAACTGATTCCCATTTGAATGCAAATATCTTTTGGCTCTCTAGGGCCAAGGGGAGACAGAAAAATGCGTCTTTTAAATCTAATACTGTAAATCAAATCAAATTGTCTTTTAATTTTGTCAAAAGTGTATAGGGATTGGCCACTATGGGATAAATTGTTTTTGCTATTTCATTTACAACCCTTAAATCTTGAACTAGTCTATAGGCTCCATTTGGTTTCTTGACTGGGAGAATTGGGGTGTTGAAATCTGATTCACACTCTATTAGGAGTCCCAATGTTAAAAAGTTTTCAATTAAAGGTTCAATTCCTTTTCTGTCTTATAGTCTCAATGGATATCGTTTTCTACCTACTGGTCTTGCTCCTGGCAGTAGTTTTATTTTAATGGGGGTTACTTGTTTTGATCTGCCAGGTATACTGGTAGCCCATACCAAGGGATATACCTGATCCAAAATCTGAGTGACCTTTTGATTGCTTTGCTCTGGTTCTACGCAGCTCATGGTTAAACTCAGGATCGCTATTAGCTGTTCTTCACTTACTCGAAATTCAAATTTACCCTTGTTAATTTTAATCATAGCTCCCAGGTTTTCTAATAAATCTCTCCCCAGCAAAGGCTTCGGGGAATTAGGCAAATATAAGAATTGATGAACTCCCATTTGTTTCCCAATTCTGTACTTGAGGGGTTTCAGAAAGAAAGCTTTTTCTGGTTGACCTGTTGCTCCTATAACTTGAACAAACTTAATACTTTTAGGTACTAGTTCTTGATTCGAAACCGAAAATGTAGCTCAAGTGTCAATTAGAAAATCTAATTCTTTTTCATTTTCCCCTAGCTCAGTTCTGACCAATGGATCTGCCAGGGCTAAATCCACTGGTCCCCCTCATTCTCCATTCTGATGAGCAATGACAGCTCCTTCTGAGTTCTTATTTGCCAACTTAGTCTTGTTTCCAATGGCCCGTTTGTAGGCAATAGGAACACTGATCTTGTCTTATTCTTGGCTACTGGGAGGGGAAGCCTCCTCTCCCCCTTGTTGTCTGGCCCCTGCCCTGACCCCTTATGCCTGGTCCTGAGGAATTCGTGTTTTGGGTCATAACTGCTGCTATTACTCTTGACAGTGTTCTATCTTCGCTTTTCTCTCTATTGTTATATACTTTCCAAGCTTCATTCATTAGTACCTCTAAGTCTTTATTGGCAGGATGGTCTATTTTCTGTAATTTCTTTCTACTATCAAGATTGCTTTGTCCCATTAGTAACCCTACTAGTTGCAGTTTACCCTCTTTTGATGCCGGGTCTAAGGTAGTGTATTTCCTCATAGCATCTCTAAGTCTGTCTAAAAATGCTGTGGGGGTTTCATCTCGTCCCTGTCTCACTTCATACAAAGCTGCCCAAGTTACTGCTCTGGGTATGGCATTTCTTAATCCCACCAGGATTAAATTTCTATATTGTTCTAGCAACTTATATTGCACTGGATCATTTGGATCCCAATTAGGGTTTTGTTTTGGAAAAATGTTATCTATGTTCCCTCTTAAAACATTTGTATCAATCTGTGCTTCTACGTTTTGTCTAACTGTGCTGATTACAAGCTCTTTTACAGTTTCTGTCAGTTCCGATAGCATTAGATCGATATCAGCCCAGTCAATGTCTTGGTTTTTCGCAATTAATTCAAATCTTTTAGTCACTTTCTCAGGGTCTTCTCTAAATCTTTTGGCTTCTTCTCTCCAACTATTTAAATCACCTGCAGAAAAGGGAGCTTTTACCCTGGTTTGAGTACCTGCAGGCGTTATTACTTGGCGTAATGGTGCCACCATGTGGCTTGCCTCTGTTTTGACTCTTGCTTTGGTCCCAGTTTTGTTTTTGGTTTTCTGTCTCCCAACCCGACTATGTTGTGTGCTGTTTACTCCCTCCTCTGGTTCTTCTACACTTTCTACTATACTCACCGAATCATCTATTCCTGATTGCTGCGGGCTGCTAGGTCCTTGTGTCCTTGTCTAGCTTGTCCTGGTCCTCTAAAGGGTGCTGGCTGTAGTTCCTAGAAGTCTAAGATACTCTCTTCATCACTATCCTTCCTTCCTAAGACACTGCTGCCCAATACTGCAAACATCACAACAACGTTTTTTTGGTTTATGATTTTTCTGATCCCTTTCCAATGTTAAGACAAAAGGATCTTGGGGTGGGATATTTATTCCTCAGTTTTTCTGCCATTCAGGTCTATTTCTCAGGGTGAAAAACAGGTCTGCGTACATTACTTCATCCCACTTCTCCATTCTAAGGAGAAACAACATGAGCTGTAAAATGATATTGTACTTAATACTTTCTTCTGGTGGTCATTTTTCACCATCATCTAACTTATACAGCGGCCACCAGTTTCGGTAGTATTTTAAAAATGTTCTTTTGCTCAGATTTCCTCCAGGAATTCCACCTAATTCTTTCCAGTGTTTTAAAATACAACCCAGAGGTGTTTTAGTGTTTATTTCTGTACTTAGTTTGTTTCCCATTATTGTGGGAGCTGAGGGTAATATTTATTCTGGGGTGCTTATAATTCAGGATCCTTTGTTTTCGCCTCTCTTTCTGAAAGGGGATAGTATGTTCCAGGTGTCTTTTACTTTGTTATATAGTAGATACTTATGACAACAGGTACAGGGGTTAATTCAAACAATTCTAGCATCAGTAATATACCATCCAATATAGGGGTCATGAGCCCACACAGGTTCCCAATTACTAAAGTTTTCAATCACTAATGGCTCATATCCCTTTTGTCTTAAGTGTTTTGTAAACCTATGCAATGTTCCCTGTAATTCTTCAAGTAATTCTCTTCGCTGAATTTCTCATTCTAATTCTAATTGTACTAGATTCCAATCAGTGTCTTCTAGCTGGGTAGGTTTTTTATAAAATTCTGGCTCGTGTCTAAAAATATTTTTCAGTTTATTCCACCACTTTATGTATTAAATTATCAATCAATTCGTCCTTCTCTGACTGCTGCCCTCGCAGGCAAGTCAGAAAAGCAGATTGGGACTCCCACTCGCTTCGCAGTGACACTGCGTCTCAGACACACTCACACACATGCACACCTGTTAAGTTCTTTAAAATGTTCTTTTACGTGTTCCACTTGCATTACCACCTAAGGTCACAAGATGTCGCTGTAAACCACAAAATGTATGTCCTATTGTTAATTTGAGTGAATTTGTAAAAATTACGTACCTATCAGTTGTTTGACAATAATATTCGCTCTCTTGGTCTTCCAAGCTCTGATTATCACCACACCTAATGCAATACAAATTCAAAGTTCGATTTAACCTTCTTCCTTGCGTCTCCTTGGGTCCTAAAATGTGCATATTGCAATCTCATGTACAATGCACAGTTACAAAAGGACAAATCTTAATTTTAGGTTTCAAACGGCGTGGTAGAGTTTCTGTTACTTGTCTGGGATTACCGGGGTTACTTCTCGTAAGCAAACAAACCACAACTTTTAGCACAGAATAAAAATGAGACAAAGCAAAGAGACCCACAGTACATTATCTCCAGCTACCACATTCTAGGGATTCCTAACAAGACTAGAAGAAAGGCAAAAGGAAGTTTCTCTGGGTCCTAAATTTCTTGTCTCAAGAAAATTGAAAGGAAACTTAATCCCAAATCTTAAGGCAGTTCAGAAGGAAATTTAAGGATTATTAGATTCCCAAATCTTCAAGTCAAAATGCACAGTATTTGGCCAAATACAATACAATGCAAGCCAAATACAATACAATGCAAACCAAATGCAATACAATGCAAACCAAAGCTGGGATATACCAGATAGAGGCTATTACCTCTTCCAGAAGGCGTCCCTTCTGATTAACCTTGCGAGAACAGCGTCCTGTCTCATCTTACAAGGTAAATTCAACTAAATTAAACCAAAGAACAAATATAAATACCTTTTTATGTCGAGCAGAAGTCCTTGTCCACCTGTGTGAGAAGCCAAGAGGCAGGGGAGACTCGCGATTGAAGATCCAGTTGGGGCCCCCCAAGGGTCCCCAGGACCCCTGGATTCCAGCACAGGAGGAGAAGGCTCCCGCCTGGCTCACCAGAATTGATGCCAAAACCAGCATAAAATAACTGCTCAGAAACAGTTTTGGGTCTTTAAGCAGCAAAGGTATTTATTTTGAGCAACGTTGGGGTGCTAACCAACTCGCGCTGGACAAACTAGCTCCAAAGTTCTCAGTGAAAAGTCAGGTAGTTTATACAGTTTTGGTGAGAGATTACAGTATTTTACATGAATATTTATTCAAATTACATCATCTAGTTATTCATATTAGGTGGGGTTCAGGCAGAGTTTGAGGTGGAGTCATCCTTTTGGGTAGATTCCTTGGAGTCGTTCCTGTTTTTCGGCCTCGTGAGGGTCGTTTTCTCTGTTCCTCATTGTCATGAACTTTTCAACTCTTCCTGACTACGTGCGAAAGTCTTACCAAAAAACCCCTTTACTCAACCCTTCACCCCCCAAATGTCCATCCTATCTAATTTATGACTACTAGGCCAACCTTTTTGTCATCTTTCATTAGGATAGAGCATACCAGGTGCAAGCAGGCCTCTCACAGGCCTCTCGGAGCCTGGTACCTTCTCTCTCTTAACTAATCTCATAACACACGCTCTCTGTCGCTTTAACCTAAATGCAGCATTCCTCAAAGTGAGGTCTGTGAACCTCTCCTCAGAGCAGGATTCTAGCATCTAAAAATCCTTGCTCTGTTTCAGTTTGACTTCAGAGGGCTGCAGCTGCAGTGTTTCTACCAGTAAAGAAGTTCCTTCCAAGATTTGTAATCTGTACTGTTTCCCACAATTCCTCAGTTTTTATTTATTAATGTAAGATAAACTTGAGAAACATTGTGCATCACAAGACCTTGAAGACAACTGACTATACAGGGGAGAACACACAGGATTACTATCACAAACAAACCTAAAACCAAAAATAATAAAAATTCTTTCCGGGGCAGTGAAAGCCCTTTCAGGGAAATCCAATCAAACATATCGTCCCAACTAACCTCGTCTGATTTCAGTATTTGTTGGATGAGGGAGCGGAGTTCATTTTTGTGAGAGTAGATGGATTGGGAATGATCTGAGAAATTTAAACAGCACAGTCCCTCAAACTCACTGCAACCATGTCCATTAACTAATAATAGAAAATCAATTGCAGCTCTATTTTGTAATGTTGCTTTCTTAAATTGTTGGAAATCCAGTAAAAGGTCTTCCAGTGCTGCGCTAGTTGCATTTGCCTCTTTTACTAACCAGCATCTCATTTTTGTCAGTAAGTCTAGGGCATGCATTGTGCTAATGGCTGGAATTACTATGCTGCCCCAAACATCCTGTCTGTGTGACCAAAAGTGAAGGTTGGAGTCACAATCTTCCGTGAATTGTTGCAAATTTTGGATTTTAGAAAGGGGGTTCTGCTGAGTTGGAGGGTGAGGGGCTATGTTTGTAATGATTGGTCCTACTAGGAATGGTTGTCCACTCTCTTTGAGCTGCCGCACTGCTGGTGAGTCTTGCTTTTCAGGGTGGACTGTGAGGTCATGTTTTGTAACTTTTTTGGGAGGATTAATAACTAGGGAAGGAATTGTCTTTGCAGGGTTATAAAGTTAATTGCCCAAAGGTGCAAGGTCCCCCTACTGCTGCCCCACGGATTGATTTCCATACGCAAAGTCCACAGATAAGGAACACCATCTTAGAGAGGACAACTGACAGTGGGGGGGATTCAATTTCAAAAGCTATTTTTTCCTTGCATCAGAACTCAAAGTTACAATAGGCTCCATAGGATGTTACAGTGAATTGCCATTCACTCCTCCCCTCTTTTTTAGTGGCAAAATAGAAACAGTAGGCTGAGGGAAGGATACCTAAAATTTCCAATTCTTCGGGGTAATTATTAAGAGATTTTGGAGTTGTTATGGTGTTGAGGGTGCGGGGGATGCAGGACACAACCTGGTTTTCATTTTCATTGGGATTATCACACCAAACGAAATACTGATTTTGGAATCCAGACCTTTTTTGAGGGGACTAGGGGATTGCAACTAAACATGTTTTGAATGGGTTAGAGGGATCTGAAACTGAAAGACACAATGAATCGACATTTAGGGACTTAGCTAGGGAAGAGCATATGTTTCCATGATTAGTTGCAACCCAGTCATGAAGAGGAGGAGGTGTGGGAGAAGGCTGATATGACATGATGAATCAGGATGATGACGATGATGGTGAAGATCATGGTGGTAGTTACTCGCTGTTGTAAAATTTCACAAGGCGTGATGGAATCCACTTGGGACCGGATCCTGTGGAAACACAAACATGCCCCCTCCCCCAGGTAATAAGGGGAACAGGGCCAACCCATTCACCTGTTATAATATCTTTATAAGTAACTTTGGCATCGGTACTGATTTGTTTTCAGTGTGCTTTAAAGTGTCTTTCTATGGGAGATGTGTCTTGTTCTAATCTATTCAAGAAAATGATAACATATAATGCTTTATTTAATTTTTCCTGAGGTGTAAGTCCAATTGTGGTATTCTGTTGTTTGGTTCACATATTTTTGAGAGTCTGATGAGCACACTCTACCACTGCTTGACCAATGGGAGAGTGGGGGATCCCTGTGACATGGGAGATACCCCACTCATTGAAAAAGAAACTAGAAGTGTAAACTGGTCCGTTATCTGTTTTTATGGTCTTGTTTTTATGGTCTTGGGGATGCCAAGGACTGATATTGCAGACGTAAAGTGTTTTTTAACATCTCGGGCCTTCTCTTCTGCATGGGCTGTTGCCACAATGGCACCAGAACATGTGTCAATAGACACATGAATGTATTTTAATGTTCCAAAGGGTAAATAATGTGTTATGTATGACTGCCAGATGTCAAGTGGGTTAATCCCACCAGGGTTTAGCCGCTCAAATGGTAGAGGAGTGAGTCTCTGGCAGTCAGGACATGTGGAGATAATTGCTTGGGCTTGAGATAGTGTAAGGTTGAATGTTTTTTTAAGGGATTTTGCATTTTGGTGAAAAAAGCTGTGGGACAGTTTTGCTTTTTCAAAATTGTTTGGAATCACTGCAGTTTGTGCAAGATGCTCTGTATTAGCAATTTGATCTGCAACATGGTTTCCTGCTGTGATGGGCCCTGGGAGAGAAGTGTGAGAACGAATGTCGATTATGTAGAATTTGTTCTTATGGTTACTAATTTCATAGAGTAATTGTAATTTGGAGATATCTTTTATGTATGAATTTTCAATTCGCCAGACTACTCCGATGACATAGGTCGAATCAGAAAAAATGTTTAAAGGCTCTGGAAATAGCTGGAATGCTGGAACCTCTTACCTTGTGCATGTCAAATACCCACTTTTCCTCTTTAAGCCAGGTGACTACTGCGTTAGACATTTTTCCAGAACCATCTGTGAGAACAGTTCTTGCACTTGTTAGTGGAACAGGTGAATAATTAGGTGTTAGTTCTGGTTCTGTAAGGGTTAGCAGCTACAAAAAAAGAATAGATGGAAGGTGAACTGAAAATTGACCCCTGTAATCAGCAATTCCTAACTGAAAGTCAGAATTATGAATCAGCAATTGATTTAGTTGGACAATAGACATAGGAACATAAATAACTTCAGAATCCCTCCCCAAGAGTTCCCAAAGTCATAATCTGCTTTTGTGGCAGACTTTGGAGAGCATCTCAGGATATGTAGTGATGGATTTGGAAAACTGGAAACTCAAAAAAACCCATTCCTATAACAGAAAACCTTTGCCTTTTACATCTAATTGTCCTATTACAGCATAAGGTTTTTTGATATCTTTAAAGATCACTAAAACAATAGGTAACCCACACACTTTTCTTTTACTCTGTCAGGAACTCAGTCTCTGATTTATTTCCTTTAGTACTGCTAAGGCTTCAGGTGTTCAGCGTTGAGGGGAGGTTAAGTCTGCCTCCCCTTTCAGGAGTTGAAACAGTGGTTTCAGGGTGTCTGTTGTTACTCCTAAGAGAGGCCTAACCCAATTAATTAACCCTAATAATGACAGTAAATCACTTAAAGTATGGATGTTAGTGGGTAATGTCTGGGGTTGAATAGTGGTGAAATAGATTTGAAATCCAAGGTATTTCCAGGGAACTGTCAGTTGTTCTTTTCCCAGTGCCACTTCAAGGCCATGTGTCAAAAGTGCAACTTTTCCAGACAGATGTACTTGCATGAATTGTCCCTTGGACTCCCCTGCCAACAAGATATCATCATAGAATCATAGAATCATAGAATAGATTGGGTTGGAAAAGACCTCCAAGATCATCAAGTCCAACCCCTGATCCAACTCCAATTACTATATCATGGCACTAAGGGCCACATCCAATCTCTGCTTAAAAACCTCCAGGGATGGTGAATCCACCACCTCTCTGGGTAGGCTGTTCCAATGCCTGATTACCCTGTCCGTAAAGAATTTCTTCCTAACATCTAACCTAAACCTCCCCTGGCAGAGCTTGAGCCCATGTCCTCTTGTCCTATTGTTGGTTGCCTGGGAGAAGAGACCAAGCCCCACCTGGTTATAACCTCCCTTCAGGTAGTTGAAGAGAGTGATGAGGTCACCTCTAAGCCTTCTCTTCTCCAGACTAAACAACCCCAGCTCCCTTAGCCTCTCCTCATAGGACTTGTGCTCAAGTCCCTTCACCAGCCTGGTTGCTCTTCTCTGGACCTGCTCCAGCACCTCAATATCCTTCCTGAACTGAGGGGCCCGGAGCTGAACACAATACTCAAGGTGTGGCTTCACCAAAGCAGAGTACAGGGGAAGGATCACTTCCCTGCTCCTGCTGGCCACACTGTTCTTGATGCAGGCCAGGATGCCATATAATGATAAACAATGGCATCCGGAAACTGAGGACGGACTGGTGATAACATGTCTGTGACGACTCTCTGGCAAATAGAAGGGCTGTTTCTCATCCCTTGAGGAAGAACAGTCCAATTGTAACCTCGAGACGGCTCTTTTGCATTGATGGAAGGCACTGTAAACACAAAACTATGAGAGCCTTTAGAGTTTAACAGGATGTTAAAGAAACAGTCTTTGATATTAATAATAACAATAGACCAATTAGAGGGTATCATTGCTGGTGATGGAAGTCCTGATTGGAGAACTTCCATAGGCTCTATTATTTTATTAAGTTCTCTTAAGTCCTGTAGTAGTCTCCACTTTCCACTGGACTTCTGTATGGTGAAAATGGGGAAATTCCAGGGGCTATCAGTTGCCACAATATGTCCTTTTGCTAGTTGTTCATCTACCAACAGGTTGATTTGCCACAATTTCTCTCCCTTTAGGGGCCACTGGGATACCCAGATGGGCTCATCAGAGAACCATGTGAGGGCAGGAGACTGTGGTTCACCATTGGCCTTTAAACTAAATTTGAGGTAGTTAGTTGGATTCCCCATTGTCCTATAATATCCCTCCCCCAGAGGGTCATTGGAATATTAAGGACATATGGTCTTGCTGAGGCAGTTTTACCTTCTGGTCCTTCGATCAGTAAAGTGCAGACACTTTGGAGTGGTGTCTGGGCTCCTCCTACCCCTTTGATGTCGATGCAGGGCTCTGTGGTGTTCCACCCAATCGACCAGTCGCTCTCTGCGAAGATCATGACGTCTGCTCCTGTGTCTATGAGACCTTTAACTCGAACACATTGGTTAGTGTTGGGAAAAAACTGCACAGGTTAGCACTGGCTGATTGAGTAAAATAGATTGTGTCCACTGGACCAGAGGCATAGAGTTCAAAGTGCTTTCCCCCACATCAATGGGGGTTAAATTTGCAATAGGTGTTTCTGTGTCTAGCTCCATGGGTGGAAACACAACTTTAACAACCACTTCTATTCCCTTTGGATTGTCTACAGTCACTGATTGAGGTATAACTGTTAAACCTGTATCATTAGAGTCACAGGATGTATTTTCCAGCAGGTAATGGTAGGTTACTGGTTGTTTTCATGAGAATTGTTTGGTAATTATCACTGTTTATTGTGAGGAGATGCTAACAACCCCACCCTAGAGACACTTGCTCTGAGTGTCTGTCTGGGATTGAGGGGAGTAGCTGGGCGTGGTTGGTTTGTGGAGTATTTTTACCTTTGCTAAGAACTGCTGAGTTGGCACTGTCCAATTAACTCAAAAGTGGTATCTTCTCCAGGAACCTGATAAAGGGTGATCAAAATATAAAGCAATAATACTGAGTATGCTTGGAGGGTCTCTCTTACTGAGAATGACCAAATTTTGTTATCAAAGAAGCTGAAGGGTTCTGGGGAGCGGGAGTCTTCCTGACCATTCGAGATAACAGTGCTCCTTGGTCTCTTCCCTAAAGAGCAGCTTATTGGGATGGTAGACTCAACTGCCTGGAGAGGGGAGATCCCCTGACTATAGTGGAAAAAGTTAATCACATTGTGTAAAGTGTGCAAAATGCTGCTTGTTTACAAATGATGTACTACAGGGAGTTAACACCACGATATGAATCCCCTATGTTGATGCCTGTAGACCCCAAAAGAATAATTCCCCTTATCAGAGGTCTCCCTGAGGCTATGAAACGCATTGGCATTCAGATAAAAGGACAAATAGAAAACTTCACCAAAAGGGAAAAAGCTGTAGCCACCTTTAGAAGCAGCTTTAACCCCCAATCATAACTGTGGAGAAAATAAGATCTGGACCTGAGGGGAGGTGGCGCAAGCTGAAGTGCATGTAGCATGGGAGGAGCTGGAAGCCATCATGTAGCAGGAAAGCTATGACGTAGTTGCCATCACAGAAACATGGTGGGATGACTCGCATGACTGGAGTGCTGCCATGGATGACTACAAAGCTCTTCAGAAAGGATAGGCAGGGTAGGAGAGGTGGCTGTATATGTTAGAGAGCCTCTTGACTCTGTAGAACTTGAAGTCAGTAACAGTAAGGTTGAGTGCTTGTGGATCAAAACCAAGGGGAAGGCCAACAAGGCTGATATCCTGGTGGGAGTCTGTTACAGACCACCCAACCAGGATGATGAAGGGGATGAATTATTCTACAAGCAACTGGCAGATGTCTCAAAATAGCCAACCCCTGTTCTTGTGGGTGACTTCAATCTGCCAGATATCTGCTGGGAGCTCAACACGGCAGAGAAGAGGCAGTCTAAAAGATACCTAGAATGTATAGAGGATAATTTCCTGCTCCAGCTGGTAAATGAACCTACCAGGGGTCGGGCCCCACTAGAGCTGTTGTTTATAAACAGAGAGGGGCTGGTGGGAGATGTAGCGGTCAGAGACTGCCTGGGGCACAGTGACCATGAAATAACAGAGTTTGTAATATGCAGGGATGCAAGGAGGGCCATCAATAAAACTTCTGCCCTGGACTTCCGGAGGGCAGGTTTTGGCCTGTTCAGAAGACTGGTCCAGAGCATACCCTGGGAAAAAACCCTTGAAAACAAGGGAGTACAGGAGGGATGGATGCTGCAAGAAGGAAATGAGTGCATAGGAACAGGCTGTACCAGTGTGCCAAAAGGTAAGCCAGTGGGGTAGATGACGAGCTTGGTTGAACAGATAAAAAGAGAGCTTATCAACTGTGGAAAATAGGGCTGGCTGCTCAGGATGAGTTTAGGAGTATAACTAGGTCATGCAGAAAGAAAATTAGAGAGACAAAAGCACAATTTGAAGTCAATTTGGCTACTTCTGTCAGGGATAACAAAAAGCGCTTCTATAAATACATTAATAACATGTTTGGTTGTTTTACTTGTTTTCTTTCATGGTTTCTGACAATACAAACATACCTTTTAATAAAGGACTGTTATTTTTCCCTTTTCCATAATTTTTTTCCCTCAATCGGAACCTCCTAATTTCGGATTTATAATTGCTTAGAGGGAGGAGTTTGGGTCTTTTTCTCATAACTCATCCTCAGCAAAATACCTGTGTCTCATTTAAACTGGGACAATGGACAAGGGATCATACCCAGCCAGCACAGGTTTAGGAAGGGCAGGTCCTGTCTGATCAACTTGATCTCCTTTTATGATCAGGTGACCCACCTGGTGGATAAGGGGAAGGCTCACAGGAACCCAAAATCTTGAAACTCCTGCATCTTGACTGTGGGAGAGGAACTCAAGTTTTTATAATATAAAGTGATTAACTTCCAGTCACAGATCCATAGACCAGTTAGGAGATTACCAGAAGCAGGTTGTATCTGAATGCAACACCAAACAGCACCCTGGCAGTCCCAGTAGCTCATCACAGAGAGTTTACAATCTCTGGACAGATTCCAGGCCTTATCAGGGGACAGGCCATCTTGCCACAGTCTGCTCCAGAATGCAGTTAATCATCTTTACTGCATGGAGTGGTAGTGCAGGTACCTCTTGCCTCCATGGATAAAAGCATCCTCATGTATAGGGTTAGGTGCACTCGTGTATGTGTCTCAGTTTAATGAGACACAAGTGTTTTGCTGAGGATGAGTTATGAGGAAGACCCAAAATCCTCCCTCTAAGCAATTGTAAAAGTGAAATTAAGAGGGTCCAATTGAAAAAGTGTGGAAAAAGGAAAAAATAACAGCTATATGGTAAATAAAAATATATGTGTATTGGTAGAACAACAAAAGAACACAAAAAACCCAATCAAACAATAATCCTTTACCCAAAAATAATCCTCTTCAAAAGAAACAAAAAAAATGTAAACCGTTAGGTTTGCTACTTTTGGCGCAATTCTAACCACACTCAGCAGGGGGCGCTGTTGGATCACTGGAGATGCAGGGCTTGTAGTGTCCTGTGCCAGCCACCAGGGAGCACTGTTGGATCACTGGTGGTTGCCACATGATGGGAAGGGGGGCCTGGGTGTGCTGGAGAAGCCAAAAATGGAGGTCTTCCCTCCTCCTCACTGGGAAAGGTGAAAAAAAAGAAGGGAAAGAAAAAAAAGTTCTCAACGGGAACTCACTCTGTCTGTGGCTGGACCATGTGATGTGGCTTCCCCTCTCCTTTGATGTGCACAAGAACAACTGCCAAAAAACCCCACAGGAACAGAGGAGGAGAAGAAGGTGATCTCCTTCCTGAATAGTTTCTCTCCAATGAAAATCCAAGCAAGGTTCAAGGCTGGGTAGAAAACAGGGTGCAGGCAAACCAGAGCCAGGAGAGGGAAAAAAACAAAACCTGCCAGGCAGCCAGGCTGACAACAAAGCCACCTCAGAGCTTCTGCCACCCAGACCTTGTCCCAGCTCAGGCAACAATGAAGTCCTTGCCATTTCCCAGGAGAAGAAAAAAAAGTATAGAAAACTCCTCACCCCTCCCCACAGACTCTTGAGGACCATCAACTTGGAATGTGGCTCTGCTAACCACTTCTTTTGTGTTAGTCCATTGCCCAAGGCACAGCCAACCTGCCCATTCAACATCCCTTTCACACAGTGGGCAGGGGGAAGGGAAAATTCCTGCTTATTTTCTCAGAACAAGCAAAACCATGACAAATACTTTGTTTCTTTCAACTCTGGAACCTAGATTCATGAAGGCAAATCAAAGTAATTTATCTTGATGGACTAGAAAGTAAGAGCTGAGTTACCTCTGTGGATCAGGGTCTGATCTTTTTGGGACAAGGATTGCCTATTAGTTTGGGAAAATTCAACACTTTGCATTCAGAACCAAATGTCTTCTAGAAGCTCTAAATCATTGTGGGAAGATGACTGGGGGTAAAAATTAGAGGAGACTAAGAATTACAGGGCAAAATGCAGCTGATTCCTGGATGGAATGCAGTTGATATGCTCCATGAGGACTCCCCATACAACAATAAGCACCTGCTACAGGGGATGGAACAGAGGATGGAGTGGAGTGGAGATGCTGCAGTCTCCCTCCATAGAAATCCCTGCAGGGAGGGGAATGTAGTGGTACTTTGTAGTTTGGAAGACCTCATAACACCTGCCAACCAAGGGAGATAGATGATGTCCTCCTGACAAGCCAGCAACTATGTCAAAACCTCTCTCCTCAGATAAAATTGGTTCATTAAAGCTTCATTGTAATATTTATACACATCTCCATCCCAAAGTTACCTGCCTCCAAGATATGACCATCCCCCACTGGGCATGCGCCCTATATTTTTTTGACTGTATCTTTAAAAGTGAAGCAAGAGAATTTTACACCAATAAGAAAAAAACGTATTTATGACTAAAGTCACTCAAGCTACACCTAAACATAAAGAAATAGTAAAAAAGTAAGTTGAGAATGGGGAGGAAATCAGAGAAGACTCCATCATAACTGCTGGGATCAGTTGATTAGCTGAACCTGTCTTCTCCCCCTATAGGGATGCCTATTGGGTAAGAACCATACTCTACACGTACTGAATATTGCTCTTAGGATTAGAGTTTGCTTTACAGTATAGTATATTGCTTTAAACATGTTTTTGCAGTCAGATACTATCACACCGGCAATCTTCAAACTTTATTAACCTGTCAAAACTTTGTATTAATAATGAGTGTTATTCCGTAAACTATTAGAGTGAGTCCTTTACAGGTATTAGCAGTTGCTGGCAGCAGATAACACACTCAAGTAAAATGGGAAGACCTGCTGAGGGGTCTCCCTTACGCTGTTGGCTTAGCTCCCTGAAAAGGGCAGTCAAATAGCCCTCCGATCCAGTGGAACTTTTTGGTGAAGGGTCCCCATTACAGACTCCAACAGACTGGTCAGGCACAAGGATCTTGGCTTTCCTGGGTCACTGACAGACAGATAAATCACTAAGGGTCAAGGAAATCTCCCCTTTTCACTTGACAGTCATCTTGCATGCTGCTAATAGAATGGAGTTTTTATGCTGCATACACTGTGATTAACTGATGATCTTCATTGATGCTGCAACTGTCAATACACTTTGCATTATCCTCAGTGATTAATATCTCATCAGAAACAGAGCTCACATTGTCCAGCTCCAAAATGACAAGCCTCTGCCATTGGAATCAAAGGAAGATGAATCACTGATGATTACAATTTAGTGTCCTGTCTCTCACTTAGCACTATTTCTAGTCCAGGAACCAGAGACAAAGAACTGGGACATGACCTTCATCTCTACTTACACAGTGAAATGCAAATGTGAGGTGACAGATAAACCTTACTTTTCTCTGATATAGATGTGGCAGCCACCATTTCCCATGTGTGGAAGTCCTCTAGAGCAATTAGGTATCTTATTGACTGTTCAAGAGCTGAGCAGGTATTACTGCATATGAACCAGCCCTAACCTCTCTCCTTTTATTGCAGCCATGAAAACCAAGTTTTCATGAGTGTCAAAGAACAATATTGACATAAATTTAGCATCATAGTTTAAATTGATATATATATACTGTACACAGTCATTAGCATAGCAATTTTTTATTAAGGTCTCAAGTGGAAAAGTTTGGCTCCTTTGAGTGGAAAACAAACACCACCATCACTACCCCTCCTCCCCCAAGATATCATCAAGGTAAAAAGGTCAAAGAGACAAACAAAATGTTAAAAAACACCAAGGAAAAACAAAAACCCAAAGAATTTTGTCCTAAATGCATATGTCAGTGCACGAACACATGCACGCATATATAGTAGCTATATACATATACATGGATGTAGACATTTATAAAGAAACTTTGTGTATAACTAATAAATTATCTTCCATCCAAAAATCTAAAAAAACCAAACCCTCTTACACTTTTCAGTCAGTCTGTTAAAAATACAATAATTTATATATGGACATGGAGCTCTAGTAAAGAGAGAGAATTCAGTAATTCACAGTCATTTGAAAAAAGGAACTTATTTTGATAGAGTTGTCATATTATAATTATGACGAAAGATGAAAAAGGGTTTTCTGGATGATGAAGGAAGGATCAGTTAAGGATGACCAAGGGTTCAGTTCAATCTAGTAGCATGATTGCAGTTAATAATCACACTCATAAATAGTACTCCATTGTGTTTGAGGAAATACTCTGACCTTATAGGAAAAAAAAGATTAGGTTCTGTTGTAGATTGATGACAACTGGTATTTGCAAAAGGAAGAAATTAGGTATTTTGCTTTAGGAATAATTATCAACATATTTTCAGTATAATCCATGGGTTGCACAAATGATTGCAGGGATATTCTAAAAAGAATCACTTCAAGTTCTTTATTAGACAACATCATGAAACAGTCTGGAGGAAATAGATGTGGTGGGTGGCTTTTCTAACAAAAAAATAACTCACATAAGATGGAAAAGTATATTCGAAGAGTGTGGTCTTATGAAATTTATTAAACATTCATTCATAGAATCATAGAATGGTTTGGGATGGAAGGGACCTTAAAGATCATCTCGTTCCAACTCCCACCATGGGCAGGGACACCTTTCACTAGACCAGGTTGCTCAGAGCCTCATCCAACCTGGCCTTGAACACTCCCATGGATGGGGCATCCACAATTTCTCTGGCCAACCTGTTCCAGTGCTTCACAACCCTCACAGTCAAGAATTTCTTCCTAATATCTAATCTAAACCTTTCAGTTTAAAGTCATTCTCCCTTGTCCTGTCGCTACATGCCTGTATTCATGCTTAATTAGATGCTGTTATTTTTTGGTCTGTGTTTGACCCAGTCACCTGTGAGAGTCCATTCTTTTCCTGTCAAGTTATCTGAAAAAAAAGCACTGATAAAGGAGAACTTCATCCTTGAAGGAAGCATCTTCTGTAAACTGAAATTAATTGGGGCCTGACTATTGGTTGACGGTCCTCCAAGGACATTTAAAGGAGAAAGTGAAAGGGAGGATGATGAAGTAAGCCCCCAGACTCATTTAGGGAAGACCCCCCGAGGTGTAGCACGCAGGCATGGGGAAATTCCAATGTACACATGCATGTGCAGAAGGGGCACCACTTTCATAATGGGGGAAGGGACTGAAGGTCTCTAGCTGGGCGGTGCTGACCACATCTGCCCAGGTAGACATCACAGGTTAATTGTATAAAAAGCAGATAGCTCTTGCTGGGAGCAGACTCAAGTTTCACATGGAGGACAACGATGCCTTTGCAGGGATACTCGCTATCTTGTGAGCCTGCCGACGCTCCAGGGATGCAGCTTCTGCTATGGGGAATTATAGTCATTCTGGGATTGGTAAGACAACCTCATAAGTAACACCTGAGGGAGTGGGGGGTTGTCTTGGGGGCTTATTTGTCTTCTCTTTTCTGTCTCTCAGTTTCTCATTTTGTTTGCTGCTTCTTTGTAATAAACATTGTTTTGTTGAACTTTCAACAGTGTACTGGTTTCAGTTTTGGAAATCTCCCTGCTACACCCCTTGTCCTGTCACTTACAGGCCCTTGTAAATGTCCCTCTCTGATCTTCTTGTAGGGTCTCTTTAGGTACCAGAACACCCCAATTAGGTCACCATGAAGCCTTCTCTTTTCCAGGCTGAACAATCCCAATTCTTTCAACCTTTCCTCGTTGGAGAGGTGCTCTATCCCTCTAATCATCTTCATGGTCCTCCTCTGGACTTGTTCCTACAAGTTGATGTCCTTCCTACACTGAGGACCTTAGAGTTGGATGCAGTACTCCAGGTGGGGTCTCACCAGAGCAGAGTAGAGGGGCAAGAATCCCCTCCCTAGACCTGCTGGCCTGTAGGGATAAAATACACTTTCTGGAAGATTTCACTACGAGGAGATAAGAGTTTTTCTTTTAAAAAAATTTTCTTGCCTAGAAGAAACATCTTTCCCAAAGACAGATGTTTTCTCCTCCTGCATTCCAGAGATGCTCTCTGTCATATGAGGAAAGAGATAAGCACTCACAGACATGTTAAGGGCATCTATGGCATGGAGGGCCAGGGGACCAGCAATGATAAAAGTCCTGAGAAGAAAAGAGGGCATGTCTTTCTCAGGTCCAGTGTTTAAAGCACACTTAGGATAATCTTCTTTAAAGTCTAGTGTTCTTGACTTTGGAAATAAATTTTCTTATAATCCTTCCACTGCCTGGCATTTTGGGGGTACCTGTGTGTTATCTTACTTCACATGGTCATACTGCTTTTGATGCAGCCCAGGACAAGGTTGGCTTTCTGGGCTGCAAGTGTACATTGCCAGCTCATTTTCAGCATCTCATCCACCATCACCCTCAAGTCCTTGGCAGGGTTGCTCTCAATTTGTTCATCTCCCAGACTGGATTGATATCGGGGGTTGCCCAGACCCAGGTGCAGCACCTTGCACTTGGTCTTGTTAAACCACATGAGATTTCATGGGCCCACTCCTCAAGTTTGTCCAGGTCCCTCTGGATGTCATCCTGTCCTTCAGGTGTGTCAACCACACCACTCAGCTTGGTGTTTGAAAGAGTCATGATGGTCTCAGAGGTAACCTTAGAATCTTAAGAATTTTTTAGTTTGCCCTTACTGCTTAAACTTTGTAACTTTGAAACCCTTACCTAAACACTGCTAAAAGATAAAAATTAGGGAGGTCAGAAACCTATGCAGCTGTAGTTTTAATTAGTTTTGGAGACCGTTACACTCTAGAGAGCTAAATCAATAGAAAATTGTTTAGGTAAAAGTAATCCAAGTCTAATCTTTAACCAAAGATGGATGATGAATACTGTAGCAATAAGATATGAAAATATACTCTAGAGAGCTAAATCAATCAAAGATTAGGTAGACGTTTAAGTTATCTTTAACTAAAAATTGATACTGATGTCTTGTAACAATAAAATATAAAACTTTTTCAAAGACTGTTTAAGTAGAAGAAGTCTAGGTTATCTTTAACTAAAGATTAATGTTGATGCCTTGTAACAATAAGATGATTGACTGTCAAGGAGGTTCTTGGGATGTGAAAGTGTATAAAAGCTCACAAAATCCTTGTTTCAGTATAGTGCTTATGGAGGAGCTCTCCCCAACACTACCCTGACATTACAGTAAAGGAATGCTGGCTTAACAGTATCATGCTGTTGAGGTTGATTTCTTTGAATCAGTGTCATCTCCAAACTTGCTGAGCGTGGCACTTGATCCCTTCGTCTACATCATTAGTGAAGATATTAAATAACACTGGTCCCAGTACAGCATCACAGGAAGGACATCAACCTGTTGGAGTGAGTCAGGAGGAGTCCACGAAGTTGATCAGAGGAATAGAGCACCTCTCCTATGAGGAAAGGTTGGGAGAATTGGGATTGTTCAGCCTGGAAAAGAGAAGGCTTCATGGTGATCTAATTGTGGTCTTCCGGTACCTAAGGGACCCTACAAGAAAGATGGAGAGGAACATTTTACAAGGACCTGGATTGACAGGATAAGAGTTTAGATTAGATATTAGGAAGAAATTCTTGACTGTGAGCGTGGTAAGGCACTGGCACAGGTTGCCCAGAGAAGTTGTGGATGTCGCATCCTTGAAAGTGTTCAAGGCCAGGCTGGATGGAGCTCTGAGCAACCTGGTTTAGTGGAAGGTGTCCCTGCCCACAGCAGGGGGGTAGGAACAAGATGATCTTTAAGATCTCTTACAACCCAAACCATTCTATGATTCTATGAAATATATTCTAAATTGCTGGGATGTTTGCTTTTCAAGGGTGTTTGTTTTTTCCAGTTGTCACAACCCATTGGTAGGGGGTGTGATGTTCCTTGTAAATTCTCATCAGGCTGAACAAAGACACCAGTCCATGTGTCAGGGAACTCATGTTTTTATTGTATGGTTGCCTTAACTCCAGAAAACAGCCCACTGCTTAGACTCAGAAGTGGTGGCTTAATTTTGTACAGTGCACTGCAATAAGTTCTCAACTCTCACAGCAAACTTCTTAAAGGTGCTGAGTCACAAGTCACAACACACCACCAAAGGTGCTGGCTAACGAGTCACAATACCACTTCTCAAAGGTGCAGGTTAAGAAGCCACAACACACCACTTTCTCATAGATGCTGGCTCACAAGCCACAACACACTTCCACAAGCTCCTCACTCCCACAACAAACTTCACTATGGGGTAGAATATGATAGATGTGCTTTGCCCAGACAAAGCAATGGAGGAGGAAAATAAAGGTGGAAAGAGAGAGAGAACAAAGAATATCACCAGTCCTTAGATCCCACATTGGTCCTGCTATGTGGATGGTCCAGAGCTGGAGTTGACAAAGGGAGTTTACGAGAAAGTAAAAGGGGGAAAAAAGAGTGAGTGGGACTGATCCACTTCCTTTTATAGTGAACCTAGTGCACACCTGTTATGTAAACTAGATTTTTTCTGTCACTTCCTTCACATTCATGCACAACCAGCCCTTTGAGCCCTCCTCCAGGAAGTGAGTCAGGGCAGAGAGGGTGCTGAACATGAGTCTCAAGGTGGAGCAGAAAGTTGGCTCAGAACAGCACTGCCCTGCCTCCATGGGACACTCTCTTCCAATCACAACTTTCCTGTCACAGCAGTCAGAATGTTTGAGACAAACATGCTTATGTTTAGTCCTCCACATCAGTTGACATATTATCTGTGTTAGCAACAAAGCAATAAGAAAGATGGTGAAAATTCCTGAACCTGTAGGTGGCAGAGACAAAAGGGGACTGGGACCAAGTTGAGAGCAGGATGGAAGAGCAGAAAGAGCCTGTGTGGTTTCATCACTGAAATCTTTCAGAGTTCTTATCCTACAGAGTGGAAAGGGATCCTATAAACTTCTGTATACTTTGCATAAGACATGAATTTAAAGAGTATTCAAAGCATCTTTCATGCTAATTAAACCAGACAGTTCCAAGTATGCTTAACATAGACATCTAAAAGACTAATACAACTGTTTCTGGGAACAGATATAGCTGTCCCGCAGTGACCTTCACTGAGGTGGTGGTTTCTGTTTTCATTTAAAGTGTAAATATAGGCAGGTTTACCTTTTCCCAGAGAAGATAGGAATAATTAAAATAAAGTGTATTCTCGCACAGTACACTTATCAATGAAGGGCAAAATTGAAGTAAAATAAGTCAGGCTATCATCAGAGAATATAGTAGGGACAACAATAACTTTCAGCAATTTCTAAAAGCATAATACCAAAAACAACCAAGCATACTGCTTCACTTCAGGGTTACAGTTTACTCATTGGCTAATGAAACAGAAAACAATTGCTGAACAGATAATGGGACATGATCCAGGTTACTTTTATCACTATTTTAGCAAGCCATACTTTCAGAATCACATTTTAAAATGGTTTCTGGAGGATGGTTTGACAAAAAAAGAGCCAATAGTTAAATAAAGTAACATAATTCTCATTTCCTATGAGGAGATTTATGTCGTTTACTCAGTAAAACGATTGGTCATTTTTGTAAGTTATCTTGAACCTTTGATCTACCTTCAAAAATTTATTTACCTTGTGATGTAGCCTTCACGAGTTTAAAATAGCAACCTTAGAACCTTATAGATATGTCTGGTAATCCTGCTCTGCTATTGACTCAATAAAGAGATTAATTTCTGATAGATATTGAAATTCACCTGACTCTTTTTTCATGAGCCTTCAGTCCATTAGAAACCAAAGATCCCATATAAACTGTTTTGCCATTTTCATGGTAATGGAAGATGTACAGACAAGAGAGAGACAGAGCTCTGAACAACAAAAGCCAAACAAGAAGGAATAAAAATATCTCATCTGATTATTTCTAGTATTAGTTCAACTGAGGCAATTAACAAGTTTTCACCATCAGTTGCCATGGTGTATTGTGCTTTACATTACCAAACCCAGCTTAAGGGATTTTCTGGCAAGCATATTAAAATTTGGGATCGCTTTTCCCTTTTGTTGCACTTTCCTCTTTGGTCTCATTGACCAAACTATTAACAGAGTAGCAAGATTACAGCACAGAGAGACTTCGAGGTCATCAGTCCTGTTCCCCAGACACATGTGGTAGATTCAAGTTGTTAAGTCCCAGAAGATGAAGGCTACTGGTACAATGGGATAGCATTAAGAATTTGGGGTTGTCTTTACTATTCTGCTGGGGAAAAAACTCTGCCCTCTCCTGGAAGCTGTGAAACATGAACCTTCACTACAATTTTCCCTGCGCTGTTAGGTTTGACACCCTGACACACTAGAGAAGGTTCTGCTGTGTTTGCAGGTCACTAAGATTGCAGACAGCCCTTCAGGAAACCCCTCTTTGGGCAGGGGTCATTATGGTTCCCTATTCCTGCCAACATCATTAACCATGCCTGTATTTCACCTATGCACAACTTCTGCAACAATGTCCAGTGCACTTGGTAATATTAGTTTGCCTAACCTGAAATTTGCTCTTTTCCTGCTGTCAAGCTTATTAAATCCCTTTCCTCAGTAACTTTCTATTTCAGTTAGAAGAAATACAGAGTTTGTATCTATTGCAATGTATCCCTTAGAAAACCAGAATCATTAAACTTCCATTTAAATCAAAGAATCTTTCTCATTATTTGTCTGCTCATTATTCATAACAGCAACACAATATTGCAATAATTGGAGCTACATTAAGTTTTGCTTTTACTGTCTATACATAAAAGTTCTACATATGGAAACTGTGGAAGCCACTCAAGACCCCAGCACTATAAATAGTGCTCTATTTGTAGTGAATAAAAATTGAAACAAATCTCCCAGCACTGGAACACAGCACATCCTATTAGATGTTAAGCTCTGCCTGTGCTAAAAGTGAGAGGCTCTAAATGATAAATGCCAGCAGTGGTAGAAGCTAAGATACTGGGTGGAAACTCCAGTATGCTGTCAGGAGCAGTTTGCTGCCCAAGAGCTGGAAGCACACAAATTGGATCACTCTTTATATGCTTTGCCAAACCGTCCAGGTTTAAATGAGACACGGGTCTTTTGCTGAGGATGAGTTATGAGAAAAGACCCAAACTGCTCCCTCTAAGCAATTATAAATTCGAAATTAAGAGGCTCCGATTGAAGGAGAACAAATTATGGAAAAGGGAAAATAAAAGCCCTTTATTAAAAGGTATGTGTGTATTAACAGAAACAACGAAAAGAAACAAGTAAAACAACCAAACAATACTCCTATACCCACAAATAATCCCCTTCAAAAAACAAACCGATAAACAGGCAAAGGGAAAAGTAAATAATTCAATTTGCGCCCTTTGGTGCAATTCCAACCACAGTTAAAAGGGGACGCCGTTGGGTCACTGGAGATGCAGAGGTTGTAATTTCCTGTGCCAGGCACCAGGTGGCACTGTTGGATCACTGGAGATGCAAAGCCTGTAATGTCCTGTGCCAGTCACCAGGTGGCACTGTGGGATCCCTGGTCGCTGCCACGTGGAGGGGATGGGGGGGGAAAAGAACACCCTCCGGGATGTGTCAGAGAAAACCAAACTGGTCCTCCCTTCCCTTCCCACACACCTGGAAATGGGAGAGGGAGAGGGGGAAAGGGACCAGACAACTCTCACTTACTCTGACTGGTCAGTCTCCTCTGCACAGTCCTCTCTCTCCCCCTGATGTGCACAAGGACCATCACCAGGGAAAAAGAAAAAAGAAAAAAACCCCAGAAAAAAAGCTCCTCTCCGACAAGAAAAAAACAAACAACAGGCAGCGTCCGCAACTGGCAAGAAGGTCCCGAGCCACAGGAATCACCAACCTCCACTCCCGACCTGTGTTCCAGAAACCCTCAGCACACCAACTCCTCCCCCCATTGCCAAGGAAACGAGAGAAAAAAGTAAACGATAGCCCTTCATCTGCCCCATTTCCTAGGAGACTAATTTTTCAGTCATTAGCCATCCCGGCTAGTTCTTTGTATCTCTCAAGTACTCACTTGATAGCTACTTGATAGCTCTGCACACAGGGGCAGGGGGAAGGGAAAAAATTCCTGACTAGTTTCCAAGAACTATATCCATGACAATATCCATCCCTAATTTTTTTCCTTTCCCATACTCTATCAAATTAAACTTTTTGAACTCCATACATTCATGCATTATTCTAAACTATGTGCACTTTCACAAATATATAGGTACAAATATGGATACAGAGTTATGGTCTGTTCACCCTAAGATAATATCTCCTTGAGGTATGCACCTGGTTTCTCCATCTTCTTGCATCACCCACCATGTGCAACCAGGTCCTTGGGCAAAAACAATTCCATGAATGGATTTGCCTTTGCTCGAGGCGAGGTTAACCCAAACTGTTTTACCTAACATACCTCTCATGTGAATCACTGGGACCTTGTCCCTGTCTACAGTGTGAAGGGACTCTGATCAGGCAGGGCCGGTTCAATTGACAGAGCCTCTAGTGTTGACTCACCATGTAGCCTTTGCTAGGTGTTGATCCCAAGGTTTGAAAGTCCCTCCACCTAATGCTTTCAGGGTAGTCTTCAACAGTCCATTACACACTTCAACCTTCCCGGCAGCTGCTGCATGGTATGGTATGTGATAGACCCACTCAATGCCATGCTCTTTCGCCCAGGTGGTAACTAAACTATTCTTGAAGTGTGTCCCATTATCTGACTCAATTCGCTCTGGGGTGCCGTGTCGCCACAGGACCTGTTTTTCGAGGCCCAGGATGATATTTTTGGCAGTGGAGTGGGGCACTGGATGCGTCTCCAACCATCCAGTGGTGGCTTCCACCATGGTGAGCACATAGGGCTTTCCTTGACGGGTCTGTGACAGTGTGATATAATCAACCTGTCAAGCCTCCCCATATCTGTATTTACTCCAACGTCCACCATACCACAGGGGCTTCAGTCTCTTAGCCTGTTTAACGGCAGCGCATGTCTCACAGTCATGGATAACCTGAGAGATAGCATCCATCATTAGATCCACCCCTCGGTCTCGTGCCCATCTGTAGGTGGCATCTCTGCTCTGATGGTCGACGGCATCATGGGTCCATCGTGCTAAGAACAATTCCCCTTTGTACTGCCAGTCTATATCCACCTGTTACACCTCAATTTGTGCAGCTCGGTCTGCCTGTTCATTGTTGTGATGCTCTTCATTGGTTAGATTTTTGGGCACATGGGCATCTACGTGACAGACTCTCACAATCAGCTTGTCTACCCGGGTAGCAATGTCTTGCCATATATCAGCAGCCCAGATGGGTTTTCCCCTACGTTTCCAATTGGCCTTCTTCCATCTGTCCAACCACCCCCACAGGGCATTGGCCACCATCCATGAGGTAAAGTTTTGGCCACTTCTCTCATTCAGCAATGTCCAAGGTCAACTGGACAGCTTTGAGCTCTGCGAATTGGCTTGATTAACCCTCTCCTTCCATAGCTTCTGCAACTCCATACAGCTGCTTTCCATTTACGTTTCATCCCTACAATACTGCAGGAACCATCAGTAAAGAGTGCGTGGCGTATGTCTTCTTCTGGTAGTTGGTTGTATGCTGGGGATTCCTCCGCCCGTACCACCTGCTCCCCTTCTTCTTCTGCTAGACTAAAATTCTCACCTTCCGGCCAGTTCGTGATGATTTCTAGGATCCCAGGGCGATTTGGGTTTCCACTCTGGGTGTGCTGTGTGATCAGGGCGATCCATTTGCTCCATGTAGCATCAGTGGCATGATGCGTAGAGGACGTCTTCCCTTTGAACATCCAACTCTATACCGGTAGCCGAGGTGCCAGGAGGAGCTGTTTTTCTGTGTCAATCACCTCTGAGGCAGCTTGTACTCCCTCATAAGCTACTAGGATCTCCTTTCTTGTTGGAGTGTAACTGGTTTCCGATCCTCTGTAGCTTCGGCTCCAGAATCCAAGTGAGAGGTCTCGGGTCTTGCCAGGCACCTTCTGCCAGAGGCTCCAGGAGAGACCCTTATCCCCAGGTGCAGAGTAGGGCACATTCTTCACATCTGGTCCTGCCCTGCTGGTCCAAGGGCTACAGCATGGGTAATCTCCTGTTTAATCTGTTCAAATGCTTGCTGTTGTTCAGGACCCCACTGGAAATCATTCTTCTTGCAGGTTACCAGATAGAGAGGGCTTACGATATGACTGTACTCAGGGATGTGAACTCTCAAAAAACCTATGGCACCCAGGAAAGCTTGGGTTTCCTTCTTGTTAGTTGGTGGGGTCATTGCTGTGATTTTATCGATGACTTCAGTCAGGATCTGACGACGTCCATCTTGCGACTTTACTCCCAGGAACTGGATCTCCCGGGCAGGTCCCTTGACCTTACTCTTTTTGATGGCAAACCCAGCTCCCAGGAGAATCTGTATGATCTTCTTTCCTTTCTCAGAGACCTCTTCTGCTGTGTCCCCCCCATACAATGATGTCATCAATGTGCTGCAGGTGTTCTGGGGCTTCCCCTTTCTCTAGCGTAGCCTGGATCAATCCGTGGCAGATGGTGGGACTGTGTTTCCACCCCTGGGACAGTCAGTTCCAAGTGTACTACACGCCTCTCCACGTGAAAGCAAACTGCGGCCTGCACTCTGCTGCCAAGGGAATGGAGAAGAATGCATTCACAATGTCAATAGTGGCGTATCACCTCGCTGCCTTAGACTCCAGCTTGTACTGGAGCTCAAACATGTCTGGAACAGCGGCACTCAGCGGCAGGGTGGCCTCATTCAGGCCACAATAGTGCACAATCTCCATTCTCCATCAGACTTACGCACATGCCAAATGGGGCTGTTGAAGGGGGAGTGGATCCTGCTGATCACTCCTTGGCTCTCCAGCTCACGGATCGTCTTATGGATGGGGATCACAGAGTCTCGGTTCGTTCGGTACTGCCGATGATGCACTATTGTGGTGGCAATTGGCACTCACTGTTCCTCAACCTTCAACAGTCCCACAGCAGAAGAGTTCTACGAGAGTCCAGGTAATGAATTCAACTGCTTAGCTACCTCTGTCTCCACAGCAGCTATATCGAAAACCCATCTATGTCCCTTGGGGTCTTTGAAATACCCATTCCTAAGGGAGTCAATGCCCAGGATACATGGGGCATCTGGACCAGTCACAATGGGGTGTTTCTGCCACTCCTTCCCGGTCAAGTTCACTTCAGCTTCCAACACAGTCAACTACTGCGACCCTCCTGTCACCCCAGAAATGGAAATAGTCTCTGGTTGCACATGTCCTGAGGGCATTAACGTGCATTGAGCGCCAGTGTCAACCAAAGCCTTGTATTCTTGTGGGTCAAGGCCACCGGATCCACACCGTCCAATAGACAAGGTTGCCCTGTACCTCTACCTGGCTAGAGGCAGGGCCCCTCTAATACTGGTCTCCGTCCTGCTCATCACAGTTTTCCATCTGCAAATACCGGTTGGAGGTACCTTCTAGCGGGTCAGATCCCTGCCCATGGGATACCAACACTGCACTCACTTTCATGGACTTTGCTTTTTTCCTGTCCTTCAACTCTTGTACTCGGGCTGCCAAGACATGGGTAGGTTTCCTGTCCCTCTGTCTCATGTCTTCTCCGTGATCAGATAGGAAATACCACAGCTCTGGTCATGAGGTCTGTCTACCCTCTCTAGCTGTGGGGTGCCTGTTTCTCACTGGTGCCACCTGGGAACTGTTTCTCTCAATCTTTTCAAGGATTTTTTACTGTTGATCTTGTATTTTTGTAGTTAGGGTAGTGAGGTTATTGATCAATGTCTCTACAGAGGAAACGTGGGCTTGTAATGGTCCTTGGACCATACTGTCGTACACCCGAAGTCTATTTGCTATAGACATCACTGGCTCTCTCTTTTCCCCAGCCTCCAATGATGTCAGGTGTGCAGATGACGTGTGCAGATGGCCCCATACATATGAAGACCCACCACATTAGTGGGGTGCATTTAACCTTGTCAGGATTGTCAGTGGCTTGTATATCCCTTCCAAACAGTACCTCCAACAGTGCCATTTCCCTCAGGCGTTGGATCCCCTCCTCCATGGTATTCCAGCTCTTCCCACAATTGTCTGTCTGCAAGGCCTCTCTGTAAAAGAACCTCATACCATCCAACATCCATGCCCAGAGAGACAGGGACTTTGATTCTCTCACAAACGCCTCCTCAGTGCCCACATCCTGGGCAATAGACCTCAAGAACCTTGCTTTACTGCCATCAAGGTTTATGGCATCACCCGTGGAGTCCCAAACTCTGATCATCCAGGTTAGTATGGGCTCATTCGGCTGACGAATGACGTCTGCCCGTAAGTTCCGGAGGTTGTCATACGATAAGGACTCAGGGATGATTTCTGGTTCCAGGTTAACTGCCTGTGAGGGTCCTGCCTCTCCATCATCATCAACTGGGTGGGTTGATTTGGTCTTATATTTCCTCTTTTGGATAGGGGCAACCTCCATTGACTTCTTTGGTCCCTTGGAATTGGCCTTATCTGGAGTCACCCTTGTATCAGGCATCTCGTTTTCATCTTTTCCTTTTCCCTGTGAGGGCTGCACCATACTGAGCAGCTTTCTGTAGGCAATGGCCAAAAGTCCACATGCAGCTGCCAGCTGCCTCTCTATGGGTCTACCACGACCTATCTCCCTCACAACTGTCATTATCTTTGTAGGGTTTAGGAGTTGTTCAAGAGTGAGTTTCCTTGTTGTAGGAACTGAACAACTTTCTAGAAATTTACCCATGACCTATGCCATTCGAGGTTTTCCACCACTGGGGCCGGCTTCTGTGCCCGTTCTTGATAATTCCTGGCCCTAGCTACAAATATTAGATATGACACCAGTTAGTTCTTTGTATCTCTCAAGTGCTCAGTTTATAGCTACTTGATAGCTCTGCACACAGGGGCAAGGGGAAGGGAAAAAATTCCTGACTGGTTTTGAAGAACTAGCTAAACCATGACACAGATCCTTCAGTTGCACTGAGCAACAGAAGATGTATCACAGAAAGTACAGTTGGGGACAGGAAGAAAGGTCAGGAGGAGGAAAACACATGCTTTCAGGTCTTGCTGGATGTTGTGCAGTTCCATCCTGAAGATATTATTCAGACTTTCCGAGGCTGGCTCCTGATTAAAGCTCAGCATGGACCTAGGATGGAGAAATATTGTTTCATATCCAGAAACTTTACCAGGCAATACAAATTACCTAATGGAGTGGAGAACAAAAATTTGTCTGTACTTTTGTGCCTTGATGGCATTTTGGTTGTTGAAATTAAGAACTCAGTGGGAAAGAATTAGTCTTGTCCATAGTTTGTTGCTAATTGTTTTCTTAACAAAAAGCAGCATCAGAAACAACCTGTGATTAGCTGACCATAACCCCCATTTCCCCATCCCCCTGCACTACTGCGCGGGAGGAGGTAGAGCCCATGAAGAAGGAAGGGGTAGGAGGAAGGTATATTTTAAGATTTGTTTTACTTCTCATTATTCTGCTCTGATTTTGATTAGTACTAAATTTGATTAATTTGCCCAAGTCAAGTCTGGTTTGCCTGTGATGGCAATCGGTGAGTGACCTCTCCCTGCCCTTATGTCAACTTATGAGCCTTTTGTTATATTTTCTCTCCCCTGTCCACTTGTGGAGGGGAGTGATAGTGTCTTTGGTGGGCACCTGGCCTCCAACCAGGGTCAACCCACCACAGTTTGTAAATACTCTGCACTGGTTCAGCCCCACCTCGAGTACTGTGTGCAGTTCTGGCCATCACAATATAAAAAAGGTATTAAGCTAAGAAGTACCACGAGGATGGTGGAGGGACTGGAGGGGAAGTCTTATGAGGAGTGGTTGAGGTCACTTGGTTTCTTCAGCCTGGAGGAGACTGAGGGGAGACCTCATTGCTGTCTTCAACATCCTCACAAGGGGAAGCAGATGGGCAGGTACCGATCTCTTCACTCTTGCGACCAGTGACAGGACTCAAGGAAATGGCATGAAGTTGAGTCGGGAGGTTTAGGTTGGATATCAGGAAAAGGTTTTTCACCCAGAGGGTGGCTGAGCACTGGAGCAGGCTCCCCAGGGAAGTGGTCACAGCACCAAGCCTGTCTGAGTTCAAGAATTGTTTGGACAAAGCTCTCAGGCACATGGCTTGATTCTTGGGGTGTCCTGCACAGGACCAGGAGTTAGACTCAATGATCCTGATGGGTCCCTTCCAACTCAGCATATTCTATGATTCATTGATTCTATGAAACATTTGAGGAGATCTGCAGCTGCAAGTCAAACTGCCTCATTTTATATGTACTGGAGATGAGTATGACTGCTGTGCTATGAATAGTAAAGGAATGTGGAATGGAAAGTACCAAGTTAAATACAGACTTTTTATGATAGACATCTGTTGTTTGGACAAATCAAAAACATATTAAAATGAAACTGAATACAAATACAATTTTAAGAATATGAAAAAATCTGAGAGACAAAACTCAGGCACTTACTAGCTGAAGTTAGTTCAAAATGAAAGCCCTAAGCTTGTACTTCTGCACGTCCATTCATTAGAAAGATTTATGTCATGATTATTTAGACTTGAAGATATTTGACACAATTGACTTTAGAAAAGTGGTTAGACTAAGTCTTACTTTTTTATTATTATTATTTGCACTAAAACTCACGAGAAATTTGTGCAAGAAATACAGAATAAGGTCTGGATTGTACATTTCCATCATATGCAATTATTTTGTTTGTTGAATAGAGCAGAAGTCAAGAACCTAATGTTTTCTAACAAACCAACCCAAATATAAAACATATGTCCCTCCATTTCCACTCAATCCACACTTTTCCCTCATATTGCCTGTGTTCAGTTGTGTATGGGTTTAAGATAAAAGAGGATGATCATGCTAGAAAATCAGATTTATATTCTAAATACTTTTAGGTCAAGAAGCTTCCTCAGCCAAGAATATGATGAAACATATACCATGGATTAAAAAATATGAATTCTAGATACAGGTCTGAATTTAAACTTTATATGACAAGTTTATAAAAGCTCACCCATGGTTTCCATATCACCTTATAGCACAAATGTTGGGATATAATTCAGAATCACCACTGATTAACCTGCTTTGGTAATTTTTTGTTTACAGAGAATTTTGTAAATTGGGTCACTTAAAATTATAGATTTTTATAAAAATGGTTTTACCTATGATTGCAGAGTGGTATTCATAGCCCTAGAGATGAAAAAGTAGCTTTTAAAAAAGCATAAATTAATTAATTACTTCAAATTTGATAATGAATAAACTACTGGAAACTTGATAAGAAATTAGACCAGACAGTCAAAATCACATCAACTGTTCTATGTATGTTAGAACCATGGTTAAAATCAGAACTGACTGACAAAGGTGGATGAAGAATTTGACATTTGGCTATTTTATATTGTACGTCTCTTCACTTTCCTCTGTGCCCAGTTCTGTACTTATTAACAACATCATCAGTCAGAAACCAGTCATCCTGACTAAAACATGGCAAAGATGTACCCAGGCAGAGTTTATCTTCTCTAGTACCCTAAGTATGTGCTCCTTCACAAATGTGAAGTTGCCCTGACCCAGCACCAGTGGCTTGTGTAACAGGGACCATGCTGAAATATAGCCCTGCTGCTGTCTTCCTGCATTTTAGCACCAAGTACAACGCAGCAGAAAGTTCTTATATCCTATTTTTAGTGGTAATTTACTGAAAGTTCTTGAATGAATGATTTTTATATTTTTACCAAAACAGCATCAAAGTACTTGGCAGGGCATTTGTCTGCAATTTTCTGTAAATAACTGTTCTCACATATTGTATTTGATGTTTTACTTATATAATCTGATTAGAACTGTGCAATGGGTTTGCATGGCAAGGTTTGGGGGAGGAGGTGGCTATAGGGGTAGCTTCTGTGAGAAGCTGATAGCAGCTTCTCCCGTCTGGCAGAGCCAATGCCTGCTGGCTCCAAGATGGACCCACTGCTGGCCAAGACCAAGCCCATCAGCAATGGTAGTAATGCCTTTGTGATAACATATTTAAGAAGGAGAAAAGTTATTGTGCAGAAATACTTGCAGACAGAGAAGAACAGAGTGAGAATATGTGAGAGGAACAACTCTGCAGACACCAAGGTCAGTGGAGAAGGAGTGGGAGGAAGTCATTCATGGGATGGAGCTGAGATTCCCCTGAAGCCTGTGGTGCAGACCATGGGGAAGCAGGCTGTCCCCCTGAAGTCCATGGAGGTCAGCAGTGGAGCACAGATATACTTATATATGTTCCTGGTTCTTGATTACCTGAAGCTGTGTCATGTTCCACCCCAACTGCGACACTTACAACCTGTGGAGGACCCTATGCTGGAGCAGGTGGATACCCAAAAGAAGGCTGTGACCCCATGGGAAACGTGCTGGAGCAGACTCCTTTCAGGAGTTGTGGCTCTGTGGAGAGAGGAGCCTATGTTGGAGCATGTTTGATGCTAGGACTTTTGACCCTATGGTCACAAGTTTGGAGTAGCCTGTTCCTGAAGGACTGCACCCTGTGGAAAGGGACCCGTGCTGGAGCAGTTTGTGAAGAACTGCAGCCTGTAGCAAGGACTCACATTGAATAAGTTCATTGAGGACTGTCTCCTGTGGGAGGGACCCGATGCTGGAGCAGGGTAAGGACTCATCTCCCTGAGGAGGAAGCAGTGGCAGAAATGTGATTAACTGACCATAACCCCCATTCCCCATCTTCCTGCGCCACTTGGGAGGAATAAAGTTAAGCTTAGGAAGAAGGGAGGGGTGTGGGGGAAGGTGTTTTTAAGTTTTGTTTTACTTCTCATTATCCTGCTCTGATTTTGATTGCTAATAAATTGAACAAATTTCCTCAAGTCAAGTCTGTTTTGCCTATGACGGTAATCAGTGAGTGATTGCAGCGGCCAAAAAGACACACACTCAGACTGTTGACAGGCAACAATGACTTTACAACAGGTTTAGTTTTAAAGTCTTCCTCTGTCCACACGTACATATGTTATCCTTCATTGGTTGTATGCCTCAGTTCATGTTCCAACTCATTTTCTCATAGGTGGTCATCACCGGTCCATGTGCTTAGCACATCTCAAAACAACACCTGGTATTTACTGCAATTTTACTCCTTTTTTGCTTAGTCACTCTGGTAGTTTACATAGTTTTACAGCTTCACAACTCAATGCCCCAGCCCAAGCTGCTCGCAGTTATGTTGTTTCCCGCAAGTGATCTCTCCCAGTCCTTAACTCATGAGCTTTTTGTTATATATTCTCTCCCTTGTCCAGTTGAGGAGGAGAGTGATAGAGTGGCTTTAGTGAGTACCTGGTCTCCAGTCAGGGTCAAAACACTACAAACTGAATGTGAATGTCATAGAGAAAACTGCTAATACTGCTCATGGACAGCAGAATAAGAAATTTACAAACAACAAAGGATTTCAGAACAACTACAGCTTAAGAAAGGTTTAATACTATATTGAGTCTGTCTGAGCTGGAGTTCATTTCCCCATAGCAGCTCTCACAGCGCTGGGCTTTGAAGGGGCGGATAGAAAGGTGTTGATAACACACTAGTTAACTAAGTGTTTGGTTGCTTCTGAGCATTGCGGGTTTTGTCATAATTATCCAAGTCCTGGCATCATCAGTATGCATTATACAAGAAGCACCATAAAAACAATCTCTGTCTTAATGTATATATGAAGCCTGAGGGCTTGATCCCAGAATGATCAATGCAGATTAGGAGACTCCAAGGCAAACATATGCAGATATAGGAATTCTGAGACTCATTCTATTGTACTACCCATAGCAATATTTACCTGAGACTTTCTAGAAACTTCATCCTGAGATGGGTACAGCGTAAGGTTTCCAGATTTATAGGTTTAAAGGTCAGAAGCATCAATGATTGTCCCCCAGTGTGATTCCCTGAAGAGAATCCACACTTGATAATTTCTTCATGAAGCCCATAATATGTTTAATCAATAGCATATATTTAAGCAAGACATCAAACCTTAATTCAAAGATGTAATTTGATAGAAAACCCATCACAGCCTTCCACAATTGTTTAAATGTGTTAATAATCACCATGGCAAAAAAAAAAAAAGCAGGTTTTCCATAGCCCTCTGAGATTTGTTCAGTGATATAAATTTTACCCTTAGACTAAAAGTAATACTCTGGACAGCTCTTGGGACAGTCTTTTTACTATCCTGATGTTGTGAGATAGCTTGTGTTACAAAGTGTCATGGTTTTGTTTGTTCTGGGAAACTAAGCAGGAATTTTCCCTTCCCCCTGCCCACAGTGTGAAAGGGATTTTGAATAGGCAGGTTGGTTGTGGCTTGGGTCATTGACTAACACAAAAGAAGTGGTTGGTAAAACCACATTCCAAATTGATGGCCCTCAAGATCTTGCCTGTGGTGAGGGGTGAGTAGTTATTTTTTACTTATTTTTCCTCCTCTCCTGGGAAACGGGGTAGGAGTTTGGTTGCTGCCGAAGCTGGAACAAGGTCATGGGAGTAGGAGTTTAGAGGTGGCTTTGTTCTCGGCCTGGCTGCCCGGCAGCCTGGAGTTTGCTTGGATTTTCATCGGAGAGGAACTGTTCTGGAGGTCTCTCCTCCATTTTTTTTTTTGGCAGTGGTTCTTGTGCACATCAAAGGGAAGAAGAACCCACACTGCAGGACTCAGCCAGCAGGACAGAGTGAGTTCCCGCTGGGAACGACCTTTTTTTCTTTCCCTCTTCTTTCCTTTTTGCCAGTGAGGGGGAGGTAAAACTTCCGTTTTCAGCTTCTTCAGTACACCCAAGAGCCCTCCCACGTGGCGACCACCAGTGATCCAACAGCACCCTCTGCTGACTTTGGTCAGAACTGCACCAAAGGGTGCAAACTGAACTGTTCACTTTTTTTTGTTTGTTTGTTTTGAAGGGGATTATTTTTGGGTATAGGATTATTGTTTGGTTGTTTTATTTGTGTTCTTTCATTGTTCTGCCAACACACATATATCTTTTAATAAAGGGCTGTTATTTGTCCTTTTCCCACATTTTTTCTCAATTGGAGCCTCTTCGAATTTACAATTGCTTAGAGGGAAGAGTTTGGGTCTTGCTCATAACCCATTCTCAGCAAAACACTTGTGTCTCATTAAACTGAGACACAAATAAATGTTTAACACCTGTTGCTAAACACCCTCTTTAGTTAGAACACAAAGGAATTCATCATCACTAAACACTGTGAATATAATTTTTTTACATAAACAGCAGAAATATTTATTGGATACTCTTTGATATATTTAATATATCTCCTGTATCATTACTGTAATTTTGTCATCTTAATGCCATACTCATCTAACTATTGTTAGGATTTTGTTTATTCCTGTGCAAGTCCTGCCTGTTGTCCCACTGACCATATAATTTTGAATATACCTTTAGCTTTTTCTCATAACTGTAACTTGCTATTTCTTGCTATCAGCTTCCTAATTTTTCCATTTCCACTTTTACTTTCTCTTTTTGTAACAATATATTTTAAATTTAGGTAATTCTACTTATTTGATTACAGTTCTGTATTCTTCTAAATGCATACAGAATGACCATAGGCAGGTTCTGACTCTGTTTCTATTAAAAATCATCATCTCTTAACTTTTCACTAATGGCACGAGATGCCCAGTATGTCTCCAACACTGAAATCCCTTCTAAAACAAGGGTTTAATAAGGAAATTGACAGGCTGCACCATCCATGATCTGCTCTATCTGTGCAGTCGTCCAGTTGGTGAGGCAGCAGCATCAGCGACTGAGGTAAGTCCAGGGGTATGTTAGATCACTCAGAATCACACAGAATCATTCAGGTTGGAAAAGACCTCCAAGATCATTGAGTCCAACCTTTGATCACCACCTTGTCAACTAGACCACAGCACTGTTTCTTGAATGCCTCCAGGGATGCTGACTCCACCACCTCCCTGAGCAGCCCATTCCAATGCTTAACAATCCTTTCCATGAAGAAATTCTTGATGTCCAACCTAAACCTCCCCCAGCACAGCTTGAGGCCATTTCTTCTCATTCTATCACTAGTTGCCTGGAAGAAAAGGTCAACCCCCACCTTGCTACAACCTCCTTTCAAGTAGTTGTAGCAAGTGACAAGGTCTCCCCTGAGCCTCGTTTTCTCCAGGCTAAACACCTCCATCTCCCTCAGCCGCTCCTCATCAAACTTACTCTCTAAACCCTTCCCCAGCTCCATTGCCCTTCGCTGGACATGCTCGAGCACCTCAATGTCTTGTCATGAGGGGCCCAGAACTGGACACAGAATTTGACATGTGGCCTCACCAGTGCCCAGCATAGAGGGACAATCACTTCCCTAGTCCTGCTGGTCACACTATTTTTTACACAAACCAGGATGCTATTGGCCTTCTTGGCTACCTAGGCACACTACTGACTCATGTTCAGCCACTGTCAGCCAGCACCCCCAGGTCCCTTTCTGCTGAGCTGCTTTCCAGCCACTCTTCCCCCAGCCAGTAGCATTGCGTAGGTGTATTATTAATATAATAAATCCTAATAGATCCTCTCACCAATGTGGTGTGTAACAGAATGGCTTTATTCAAAGGAACAGAGGGTTTGAATCATGATATGTCACAGCATGTGACAACCAACCACAAGGCATTCTACTGAGCATGTGCCATGGAGTACCTTGGAGACTACAACTCCCAGGATGCCTTTCTGGCGTTTTTCCTGTAATATGAACCCAGCACTTCCTCTTTATTATAACAAGTTGCAGAACGTTACAATATTGAAACCTTTTTCTTAAACCCTTTCTTACATAACAATTTCCTTTTAAGACACTAATTTCACTGACTGCTTTCCCTTTGTAAGTCCAGGGTTTGCAAGAAGTAGGTCTGTCCAAGACTTTCCATTCAAGGCTTTGTGTATAATTGGTAGAAGCAATAGCTTTATTACTCTGAGGCCTTGTATGTAATGAGATAGAGCATAAACCTTTATTAATCTGAAGGTCTGTGTGTAATTGGGGGAAACTCAACTTTATTTCAAGGAAAAGGTTTTTAGGGGATAAGTGTTGTGTATTTAGCTGTCCCCTGATATGATAAGGTGGCTGAGGTGGTGTTATTGTCTAAGTATAATCTATTCAAGGCATATGAAGTGTAAAGTATTTTTAAGTCTACACACACATATATGTCCACACAGCTTTTCTCATTCATACAGCTTTTTTCATTCACTCAGTAGGTGGCCACCTCAGTCATTCTTCACTCATGCATAGCTAGAATTTTTATTATACCTCTACATTTCAATCACATATTTTAGATATATAAATAGCTATTGGCCGTGTACTTCTCAGTCTGTCATTTCTGGTGGTCATGTCCAACGACTGTACCTGTTTCGAAGAGGAATTAACATGAGGTCTAAAAAACCTAAATGAGATCTATTCTGATTTAATTCCTGTTTATGCACATGTATATTCTCTTCCCTCCTTTTTTGTTTTGAAACGTGTTTGGTGTGCAAAATGCTCTCTTGACAATAACTTGTTCTATGAGCGAGTTAGTTTTGTTTAGAACACCAAAAGCAAATGAACTCAAAGATACAATACTGGTGAGTAACCTCTGCACTTCTGCATCTTGTAGCAATTTCAGTTTTCAGTTTTCTACGCAGCATAACAGGAACAATGTCATTCAAACTAAAAGAACACAAGAAGGTAATGTTTCCAACTGAAATGCACTTTATTTGTTTCATATTTCACTGCTATGACTATTACCTGTTATTGATGTTATTTTGTTTTAGGTGCTAATTTCCAGTCAAGTCAGAGTTAATAGGACAGTATTACATATTAAAGTTGATGATCAAGGGATATCATCAGAAACTAAGCATTATGTACTGCATATACCACTTGATTTTATCTTTACTCCCATTTTTCCTGTGGGTTTATTTTCACAAGTGCTTAAGCCAGTCTACTTTGGAGACTACATACTCCTGACACCCAGATCACACAGCTGATCCAGCCAAGCAAAGAAAAAAAAAACAAAAACAAACAAACAAACAAACAAACAAAACCCCAAAACCCAATATTTGGCTGAATAAACCTCCTCAATGAGTTCACTGCAGGGAGACACAAAGCTGATGCCAGGAAGGGGGAAAAGGAAAGAAGGAAGGTGTAATTTGCAATCACAGGACTACAGTAACTCAGACTAGCATCAAATCATCAGATCCTCTGAATTACCCTTAATTACTCTTTCAGCAAGCAGACATATAGGAGGTTAAAAAGGATAAAACAATTTAACCCCCAGAATTTAACTGCAACGAGTTTAAGAACTGTTTGAAAAATAATCTCAGGACTTCTCAAACACCAGTATTTCAAGTATAAACATGAGTTCCTGTCCCTCCACACAGAGAGCGAATTGCACTCTACCACCAGCCCCACAGCTGGTCCCTGTTGTCTAGCAAAAAACCCAAATAAGTCAAAGCTTCTGTTTGTAGCTGAACATCACTGTATCATGCTCTTCACTACAAAACAAAGATAGTAAAAGACAGTTATTCATTCTAGTGAAAATTTCTTAAACTGGAATGCTCAAGTCACATGTACTCTATTTTTCTATGTAAAGCTAGTACTTAAAAGTTTTATTTATCTTTGAGATAGGTGGGACATGTTTGCAGTTTACTGAAATTTAGTGTTTAAGGTATTAATATTTATTTTCCCATTAGAAGCATTCTCCTTACATCTACTCTTAACATTAATTGAAAAGGGTATAGGAATTCTGTTTGTAATTAAGTATTTTATGAAGCAACTTCTATTCTTGAGTGAAAATTAGGGTTATGTCATTCTATTAACACATTATCTAATTCTACATTTTTGCCCATATTTCTAGTAACATGATGTAAGAACTGTAAACTAGTGCAAACAGTATTTCACTTCCTGAATTTAGTTACCAGTAATTGACATCTTGATAGAATTGAAGGGATACTGTATCAAGGAAAGTTTCACAGCAGCAGCCACTAAAAGAAAATAAAACAGCCATCAGAACCCATGCAGTATATTGCAAGTAATCCTGTTGAAGAGATTCATATCACCTCTTGCCAAGTATAATGTCGCAAAAATATTCAAGTCTTCTTTTAGAGATTTATGTGGTATGTCTGCAGTATGAAATGTACCCAAAATTTGCAAGAATTGTTGTAAGTTTTGAAAAACAGCAAACTACATTATCACTTGTCTTTATAGCCTTTGAGACCTCCTAAATTGCAAAATAGTTAAATTCAGCTATTTGAGTGATTTCTGAATGGTAGCAATGCGTGATTTCTGTCCATACTCCATACCTAGAAAAATGAATAGATAAGTCACTATTACAATCTGCTAACACAGCTTGAAATCCAGTGTCCTCTGTGAGAAGTCAGTCCAATTTGGTCATTCCAAGTTGTCTCCAGTTGCTGAGGTGTAGGTAGCTTTCAACTCCTGCCCATCTGCCTCTTCTATTTGATCTTTACCTTAAATAAAAGCTTGCAAATATGTTATTAATAGTTCAGTCAGTTTTAAGTGGCTATTGTGGCAGAAACAGATGGGAGAGTCAGGTAAATTTGCAGTTTTTATGTAGTTATGCCCAGGATTAGCTTGAAGCAGTTGAGAGCTTGAAACAAGAAGTCCTTTTTTGTCATAGTGTCTTTTACCTCAAAAGTTGATGGCTTAGGGATGATCTCTTGTTATGCAATCTTCTTTATGATAGATAGATTTAATTTTTCTGGAACATTTTGCAGTCCTGCTTCTCAAGTGATATTGGTTAGAACAATCATAATTAGTTTTAACTCAACCTCTTAGGCAGTTGAGATTTACAAACAGCTATTTCTGCATTTTTGCTGGCATCACACACACCTTTCTGGGATAATAGAATATCTTGAGAATGTTTGCATGTATTAATTAACAAAGAATGGGGATGTTTGAAAACTCTAAACACGATACTTGAACAAAATTGTTATAGCAATGAACTGATGCAGATGTGCTTAAGAATTTAACAACTTTCAACAACCTTTATCTTTAACAACTCAAACAAAGCCACAGGGGAATTGGTGAAAAAATAGGACAAAATCCCCAAAGCTTCAGTGTTCCCACCAAAGGTTCTCGAGACAACAGATATGATGTTAAGATGTTTTGCATTTCTCTTTAGAAGATTGTATAAAAACCTGCAACATGTTTAACATTAGAAATCCTTAACCTAAAGATTAGCACCAGGGAGTTAGGAACCTTTAAAACGTATTAAAAAGGCATTTCTGAAATCCCCCTCTCTTAACAACATTTTATAAACACATAATAAAGGTAGTTCTTACAGGGGAAAACATGTCAAGAAAGACTTTATTACAATTTCCATCAAGTGAATTTAATACCTTTTTTCCTCATTTATTTGTTTTTCTTTTGATCAGATAGGAAAGGATGTGAGATCTGGAGTATAAATTTAGGGATGTTATGGAGTGGAGGATACGTGTTTGCCCAGTTTGGAAATATCAAACCTATCAGAGGGGTACAGAGCAGAGCATGCCTGTCACTCACAGGCCTCATGCTGGGCTCTGAATGGGGACTTCAGGGAGTTGGGAGAGAGGGTCTCACTTTTCACTGTGCTAGAAACCTGTAGGGTTAAAAATGGAATAAAAGATTATACAAGCAAGTTTGGTCTGCAACAAAAAGCAGTCTGTTGGAGATGTTTACAGTTTCTGTTTTGTATATTGTCTTTTGTTATTTTAAGTCCAGTTGCTGACTTCTTGCTTCTTGTTCTGATTCTGTCCAGTGGTATTTCCTGTAAGGTTCTGTATTAAAAGGCAAAATGCATTACATCCTATGGATTGAGAGATATTGTGAAAAAGCAGTTTTTAAGATTAATATATCCATGTTTTCTTTTGAATTGCAAACACAGGAGTGTTCCAGTTGGCATGCAAATGTAGTTAACTGTTAAGCTCTTTCCCCCAAGGATGGTAGGAGTAGATAGTTGATATGGGCTCCAGTCTACTACACTCTTACCCTGTCCACAAATTGCAAGACAAAATAACCCTTTTTTCTCAACTAGAAAGTTACAGGATTACAGTTTTTCTAAAGTAAGAGAAAAGTCTTGCTTAACTACTCTCCCTTGTAGCGTGGACGGGCTCTCAGCTCCTGGCCCCCCTGTGCTTCCCCACTAGTTCTGGTTTGTTTTATTCCCCTGCCCCGGCTCGTCGCCAGTACACACACACCCCTGCCGAAAGCGGCGGGGTTATCCCGCTCATTGTCTCGACGCGGCCCTGGTGCTGGCACGGCACCGTCCCGCGCCGCGGTTTGCCCGTGTGCCACATGACCCGTTCCGTGCTGCAGTTCGCCTGAACCGCTCTGCCAGCTCTTGCTGGCTCTGCGCACAGTGCCGCATGGGTGCTCCGGTGCATGCCCGCGCCGCTGTTCCCGCACCGCCCTGGATGCCTCGCCTCGGTGTGCACCTCCGCCGCGCCGTGCTCCATGGGCGCCGTTTTTGGCGGGCCCTTTCCGCGCGCCCCCCACGCATAGTCCGTTCTGTGCATACCTCTGCAAGAGGCACACCACAAGATGGCCACGCAGCCGGAATAGAAAGGGTCCATTCTGCCACGCAGTGGGGACAAGATGGCCGCGAGACAGGAAAAGAAACCTTTGCTTCCTGCTCTCAATGTGGGCAACATGGCGGCGGCCATGGCTCAGTGCAACCGCCACGTGGCCGCAACTCGGCAGTGGCCCAGGGACCCAAAGTCTGTCTCTACCCTACAACCACGTGATCCGCGCCAAGTGCTCGCTCCCCGGAACCTGCACAAATTCAGCATGAAAAGGTAAATTCTTGTATTTCTCTTCCATGTTCTCGGCGCCCCCCCCCCCTTTTCTTTGTCTGGTATCAAGGGGATTCCCGTGCCTGCTAGTGTTCGGGGGGGGGGGGCAAGAGGTTTAAAGTGTTTCTCCGTGGACGAGTCTGAATTTTTTTGTTCAATCTTTAAGGTGTCCACATTCTTTATCCTTGCTTTTTCTCTAACTGTCTCTCTAATTTTTTTTCCAAGGAGTCCCACTAAGGATTCCGGCTAACAGAAATCCCAGTAGTTACTTTTATAATTTTCAAAAGTCCAGTTAATTTATCTTTTTTTTAATTTCTCTCGAATGTCTCTTTAGTATTAAGCTTAGGACTTTTGCATTTTCTTTTAGTTCACGTGAATTTTTAATTCCCATATCGGCTTCTTACCTGGGACTTGGCTGCAACCGCCACTTCTTTTTTCTTTAGAAGTTTAGAACGCTTGCGTAATCATGCATGATACAGGGCATGTCCCTGTTCCAGGGCGCCAATTGTAGTTGTAGTATTAATATAATAGATCCTCTCACCAAGATGGTGTGTAACAGAATGGCTTTATTCAAAGGAATAGAGGGTTAGGAAGCAACTTGAATCATGATACGTCACAGCATGTGACCTTCTTAATCAACCACAATAAGGCACTCTACTGAGTATGTGCCATGGAGTACCTTGGAGACTACAGCTCCCAGGATGCCGTTCTGGCATTTTTCCTGTAACATGAACCCAACAGCACTGTATGGGGTTGTTGTGACCAAAGTACAGGACCCAGCACTTGGCCTTGTTGAACCTCATATGATTGGCCTCGACCCATCAATCCAGCCTGTCCAGATCCCTCTGCAGAGCCTTCCTAGCCTCCAGCAGATCAACACTCCCACCCAACTTATTGTCCTCGATGAAGTTATTGAAAGTACACTCCATCTTCTCATCCAGATCATTGAAAAAGATGTTAAACAGGACTAGCCCCAATATTGAACCTTGAGGATTGTAGATCACATAGTGATGTAGTAGATCAAGTTGTACAGGGGGGTTTCCGAGATCAAGGACACTCAATCAGCAGCCCCAGAGCCTTGTCAGGACTCAGAAGGTCTCACAAGCCAATCAGACGAGAATGAGGTGTTGCCAGGAGCACAGCAGGAGATTTAAATCGCTCTAGTTTGGCCCTGATGGAGGACCTCCAGCAACAGGTGGTTGAGCTGCAGGAGGCAGTCAAAAGGCTGAGAGACATCAAGAAGGTTGAGAGGGTTGGGCAGCTGGTTCTAAACCCAGACTGTGGGGTACCAACAACCCACTGAGAAGAGGTCAGAAACTCCCCCCTAGCACACATGGAAGGGACAGAGGGCAGGCATTAACACAGGAGGTTGGTGTGAGGAATTGGACTTATTTAATTGCCTTAAAACATTGCTACTGTGGTGAGCTGTGCAAGCCTCCTGCCAGGAGAGTGAAGATAAAGACTGAGGGGAGGAGGCCATAGCCCAAAAACTGTTGACTTTTTGGAAGCCCAGGGGGGCTACTTTCTGGGTGTGTGATGCCTCTTTGGGTGTGTGATACCTATCTAAAGGAAACCAGTGGCACTCTCTGGATGTGTGATGCTTATCTCCTATGGGCCAGGCCGTGTCAAAAGAGGGGCCCCATGTGCACACACCCACCACTACCCTGGAGAAGGCCTTGCTCTTAGCAGGGGTGCCTCTGAAATAAAGACAAGATAAAACACAATAAAAATTTAGCTATGTTAATAAAATTTAACTATGTCAAGCGTGACTTTGCAAAATTGTAACTGCTTGAAAGAAGGTTGCTGCCCAAATTGAGGACAATTAAGATAAAACTAACTTACGTAAACAAAAGGGACTGTCAGGGAAAGCAGGAAAGACTTCTAGCATGTAGCATTGCAAGGGAGACAGAAGAGGGGTAGGGGAAAACTTAACTGTTTGAAATGATAAAACTTTATGTAACTATAGTAATAAGAATAGGAGTTAGGCAATCAAATGTCTATTTAGACAACCCCCTGGGTTGTGGTCAAGGCAACAAGATGAGCGGCTCTTGCTGGGGCTGGGCAGGCCTCGCCTTCTGTTCCCAGGCAACTACCTCCTCTCCTCGATGGAGACTGACAGCCATCCTACTCTCACCGGTGGTCAGCAACGTGCTCCCATTGGTTGCCCCCGCAATGCACTCGGCTCTCATTGAGCGCCCGCCACTTCTGCCGCGTCCTCATTGGCGCGCCACTCTCTGGCCACGCTGCCATCACTTTCTCACACCATTTCCTCCACCTTCTCTGCTAGCTGTGGGCGGGCCTGCTGGCAGGCAGAACCTGGGTGATGACAGCTATGACTGGCCAGGGGAGCTGCTGCTTAGGGTGCAGGCCGAGGCCCGGGTGGTGGGGTTGTTTAAAGCCGCTGCACTCTGTGCTCTTTGTGCATGTGAGTGAAAGTGGGGAATGGTAAGTGACACCGGGAGCTATCGTCTTGAATAGGTGAGGACGGCTTGGGCCCCTGGAAGCAGCGACGTGGGGGGGGGGTGGTGGTGGTGGTGGAGCTGTGGTATTGCGTGGAGCTGAAGCCACCGCGGGGCGTGGGTATAGGTCGGCATAGTTAGTAGCAGTGTTTTTAGTGGATGTAAACACACTTGTGGTGTCTGCAGTGCAGCAAGAAAGAAAGGTGTTTCTGAATGCCATTTAAGGTAGGTGTCAACCTGCTGTGATGACCCACGACCTGGAGCACCATCGAGCAGTGGCAACTATGTGCGATTCTATTTTCACCCGGTGTAACTGACGAGGCAAAATGCATCGTGGAAGACTCCATAGCCCAGATGTTGGAGGACTCTGGCTACTGTCTCGCGTGCTTGCCCACTCTCCCCTTCCCTTCTCAAGGAGGCACTCTGGCTGAGTGAAGTTGTAGTACCCCTCGCAGTGAGGCTCCGTGGGCTGTTGCTGTGGGCCTACTCCAGGCTCTTCCCCCGCCAGTAGAATAGCGCTTGTTGCAGAGGTGTGGGCTTCCAGCCAACCCATCCATGTTGCTGTCTCAGTTTAATTGAGACAAGGGTCTTTTGCTGAGGATGGATTAGGAGAAAAAGATCCAAACCTTCTTCTCTAGCAATTATAGATCCGAAATTAAGAGGCTCCGATTGAAGGAAAACAAATTATGGAAAAGGGAAAAAAGAAAAATAACAGCCCTTTATTAAAAGGTATGTGTGTATTAACGTAACACGGGAAAAAAAAAAAACAAGTAAAACAACTAAGCAATACCCCTATACCCACCAATAATCCCCTTCAAGAACAAAACCGATAAAACCGGCAAAAAAAGGAAATCAAATAGTTCAATTTTTAGCACTCTTTGGTGCAGTTCCAGCCACAGTCAGCAGGGGGCGCCGTCGGGTCACTGGAGATGCAAAAAAACCTTGTAATGTCTTATACCGTTCACCAGGTGGCGCTGTTGAGTTATCAAAAGTGCAGAACTTGTAATGTTCTATAGTAGTCACCGGGTGGCGCTGTTGGATCACTGGAGGAGTGGAACTTGCAATGTCCAGCGCTCGTCACCGGGCGGCGCTGTGGGATCCCTGGTCGCCGCCCGGTGGTGAGGGAGGAGGGGGGAAGGGGAAAGGGAAACAGAAAGTTCTCCCAATGGAAGAAAAAACTCACGACTCAGTTGGTGAAGATCCCGCCACCGCAATCAGCAGA